>NW_027507764.1:373600873-373762057 GCF_037356315.1 Lithobates pipiens | reverse complement strand
ATCGAGCAACTAAACTGCAAAGGAAGTAAAATATTAGGAGATGCACGAGTTGTGAACAACGAGAAGCACATTTTAACTAATAATAGAGCAAACATGGCTATAAGTGTAAGTCAAGCATGGGTAACAGCGTAGGGAGGAGCCAGTAACTTAGACTGTACTGTAGTGGTGGACCTGGGGGGGGGGGTGACCGTTGCTATGAGATGTCCAGCAGGCAGCAGATGATACAAACCAGAGGCATTATATAGCCTTTACTCAGCTCCCCAGGGCACCAAGACAGAGGGTCAGAGTGATAAAAAGCATACAACACGTTTAAAGCGGGAGTCCGCCGTTTTTTGTTTTTTTTAAAAGCCAGCAGCTACAAATACTGCAGCTGCTGACTTTTAAAATAGTGACACTTACCCGCCCAGCATGCCTGCGATGTCGGCACCCGAAGCCGATCTCTCGATCGTCTCTCGGGTGCTGCAGCCGCCATTTTGGGTATGGGAATCAGGAAGTGGAGCCTTTCGGCTTCATTTCCTGGTTCCCTACTGCGCATGCGCAAGTCTCGCTGCGCACATAAGGATGGTCCCCGCTGTCTCTGGGATCCGTGCGTTTCCCAGCATGGCAGCGGCGGACTTTCGGAAAGGGGCGTAGATTCTGCGGAAAGGGGCATACCTTCTGCAGAATCTACGCCGGAAGTGGGTGCAGATACCTGTACTGTACAGGTATCTGCACCCCCTGAAAGGTGCCAATTGTGCTGCCGAGGGGGGAGGATTCCAATGATCGGAAGGTCCACTTTAGGGTGGACCTCCGCTTTAAGGTTAAAGCGCAATACAAGTATCCAACAGTAGTAGCAGAAATATAAAATACAAACTAAAACCTTTACCCAACAGGCCCCACCACTCCTTGCGGCCTGCCACAGGAGGGCTTAATAATTGAAGGGTGTTTAGAGGTCGTGCCCCACTGGGCAGCGTCACTTGAGTTCAGGTAACTGCCTATCAGCTCTGACACAGGAAAGCAGAAGTATTGGGTGTGTAGCCTGCTGTTGGATCCCACAATCCTGATCATCGGCAGCCCCTAAATTGGAGATAGAGAGAGAGAGAAATGTAGATGACACAAACCCTGCCCATCAATTGCAACAAGTCAAATTAGGTAGATTGAGTCAGCAGCCAAAGAGTGAATGTTCTGAAGGCTCAAGCCCAGAGTTAGAAGGCCCAGGGTGAAGTTGGGGGTTTTCGGTTCAACGGAGAGTGGCAGCATGCTTGATACTGGGAATGTTATTGTGTCTGTCTGGCTTGGAGTAAGGGATTTCCGGATCTCTCGGATGATATCCACCAAGTCCTGGTTAGAGATGTGGTACTAGCCCCCAGGTCAATGAGGTGATGAGCAAATTCAGTAGACAGAAATCCTGAGATCAAGTGAACAGTTGCAGGGTCATTCTAATAAAAAGTAGACATCAAACAACATATCCCAGAGGGTAAGGCTGGACGAAAGTACAGACACCCAGTTCATTGAATGTGAGGTAGGGAGGCCCCTGAGGCTCCAGAAGAAGATTGATCAAGTCAGGTCATACAATGACTTACCAGCTACTTAGACCGGTGGGGAGGTCAGTCCCTCAGAGGAGGTTAGTCGGGATCTAGGGGCCTCACGCTAGGGCCACGGTAGCGGTTTCTCCTTGCTCATTGTGGTCTTGGTAGGGGTGGGCCGAGGGCTTCATGAGTAAGCAGGTAGTTCATGCCGATTGGGAACGCTGATGCCAGGCTTTTTTAGGAATCTGAACAGCTCCGGGTGCTGGTCTGGGGAACGAAGGTAGAAGTCGATTCCCTGCTTGCAGACAATTAGGTGGAAAGGGTGGCCCCAATGGTAAGTTGTGTCTGCAGCACAAATTGTTTCCAGGAGGGGTCCTATTAAGCCCCGCATGGCCCTTGTTTGCCTGGAAACATCTGGGTATATCCGTATAGGGGCTTCGTCAAAGTCAATAGGGCCCTTCAATAGGGTCCACGGGAGCAGGGCCTTGTGTGGGGGAGGGAGACACACTCAGACCTGCCACCCGGTGCACCCTATCCAGCTCCAAATCGGTGGTGGGAAGCTTACCTAGAGCCTGGTTCAGGATAGCTACTACTGTGGAACATAGGTCGGGGCCAAAATGGCCTCAGGGATGCAACGGAGGCGTAGAGTGTTCCTCTTCTGCTCCTATTCTCCCATCGTCCAGTCACAGTTTGACTTCGATAAGATGGTGGCGAATGGCCTTGTGTTCCAGCTCCAGAGTGGTGACATGTGCCTCTGTAGTGTTGGTCGATGATCCCAGGTCTGTCACCTGCTGGCACAAGTTATGGAGCTCTCTTGTGAGTCCATTGACAATAGAGGTTGCCATAGCCTGAAGATCCTGTTTAGTAGGCAGGTCCCTGAGAGCTCCCTCAGAGCGGCCACCTGCCCTGCCATCAGCTGCAGAGGCATGCTGCGAGTCTGACTGTGGGAGGTTCAGGGACACCATGGGGAAGAGTAGACGGTCAGGGAGGGAGATCTGGTCCCCTGTGGGTCTTCACTGGTGGAGCCCTCTTACTGAGGTACTTGCCAGAGTGACTCGCAGCGGTGTCATCTTGGATGAGGCTGCGGGAGATGAGACAGCATGCTGGCGGAGAAAATAGTTGGTTATCTCGGCACCCCTCGATTCCCCCGTGGGCAGTGGGAGTTTGCGGTCCCCCGCCATATGTGATCAGCTCGCCTGTGCAGTTCAACGGGTGAGTCTCTGTCCCAGCTCGTGCAGAGCTCCAGGAAGGACGTTGTCACGCTGCCATGGATAAGTCACACTTCTCTGTAAAAAATGGCTAAAAGAAAAAAACACAGATTAATGTAAAGGAACTACACTAAACAAGGGGGTTTTGGTGTAAACAGGCCCTTACCCTAGGTTCACACTTACAGTATCTCACAAAAGTGAGTGCACACTCATATTTTTGTAAATATTTTATTATATGTTTTCCTCTGACAACACTGAAGAAATTACTCTTTGCTACAATGTGAAGTCATGATTGTACAGCTTGTATAACAGTGTAAATTTGCTGTCCCCTCAAAATAACTCAGCACACAGCCATTAATGTCTAAATCGCTGGCAACAAAAGTACACCCCTAAGTGAAAATGTCCAAATTCGGGCCATTTAGCCATTTTCCCTCCCCGGTGTCATGTGACTAGTTAGTGTTACAAGGTCTCAGGTATGAATGGGTAGCACGTGTGTTACATTTGGCGTTATAGCTCTCACTCTCATACTGGTCACTGGAAGTTCAACATGGCACCTCATGGCAAAGAATTCTCTGAGGATCTGAAAAAAAATAAAGAATTGTTGCTCTACATAAAGATGGCCTAGGCCAGGGATATGCAGTTAGTGGACCTCCAGCTGTTGCAGAACTACAAGTCCCATGAGGCATAGCAAGACTCTGACAGCTACAAGCATGACGCCCAGAGGCATGATGGGACTTATAGTTTTGCAACAGTTGGAGGTCCGCTAATTGCATATCCCTGGCCTAGGCTATAAGAAGATTACCAAGAACCCTGAAACTAAGCTGCAGCATGGTGGCCAAGACCAAACCAGCTGGTTTAACAGGACAGGTTCCACTCAGAACAGACCTCACCAGGTCAACCAAAGGAGTTGAGTGCACATGCTCAGCGTCATATCCAGAGGTTATCTTTGGGAAATAGACATATGAGTGCTGCCAGCAATGCTGCAGAGATTGAAGGGGTGGGGGGTCAGCCCGAAAGTGCTCAGACCATTCCTTGCACACTGCATCAAATTGGCCTGCAAACAGTTTGCTGAAGACAAGCAGACTAAGGACATGATTACTGGAACCATGTCCTTTGGTCTGATGAGACCAAGATATACTTATTTGGTTCAGATGGTGTCAACCGTATGGGACGGCAACCAGGTGTGGAGTACAAAGACAAATGTATCTTGCCTACAGTCAAGCATGGTGGTGGGAGTGTCATAGTCTGGGGCTGCATGAGTGCTGCTGACACTAGGGATCTACAGTTCATTGAGGGAACCATGAATGCCAACATGTACTGTGACATACTGAAGCCGAGCAGGACCCCTCCCTTCAGAGACTGGGCCGCAGGGCAGTATTCCAACATAACGACCCCAAACACACCTCCAAGAGGACCACTGCCTTGCTAAAGAAGCTAAGGGTAAAGGTGATGATTGGCCAAGCATGTCTCCAGACCTAAACTCTATTGTAGCATATGTGGAAGGTGGAGGAGCGCAAGGTCTCTAACATCCATCAGCTCTGTGATGTCAACCTGGAGGAGTGGAAGAGGACTCCAGTGGCAACCTGGAGGAGTGGAAGAGGACTCCAGTGGCAACCTGTGAAGCTCTGGTGAACTCCATGCCCAAGAGGGTTAAGTCAGTGATGGAAAAATAATGGTGGCCACACAAAATATTGACACTTTGGGCCCAATTTGGACATTTTCACTTAGGGGTGTACTCACTTTAATTGCCAGCGTTTTAGAAATTAATGGCTATGTGTTGAGTTATTTTGAAGGGGACAGCAAATTTACACTGTTATACAAGCTGTACACTCACTACTTTACATTGTAGCAAAGTGCAATTTCTTCAGTGTTGTCACATGGAAAGATATAATAAAATATTTACAGAAATGTGAGGGGCGTACTCACTTTTGTGAGATACTGTATGTGGGTGGCTGTGGGTGTCCCCATGCATCTCAGCTCACAGCGTGTTTGTGGGTGTGGGAACTGCAGGGAAATTGCAGAAACACAGGCACGAAAACCCATTCACTGATGGATGTGAACCTAGCACTCTATCCAACTGATGTGGACAGAGTGCAATGCATGAGGGGGCAACAAGATAAGGTTAAATGTTTGATCTTGTCCGAGGCAGTGTAATACAAATTTCCATGATCTAGTACCCAGAAGTTGATTTCCATCCATTTCCAGGAAGGACAAAGGCCCTGTTGAGGGCATGTGGCCTGGTATAGTTTAGGGGGGGGGGGGGGCACTCGCTCATCCCCTCCCTTTCCTGACCTGCTGCATGCTTGGATAAGGGTTTGGTATGGATTTTGGGGGGACGCCACGCCATTTAAAAAATAAAATTGGCGTGGGGGGTGGCGTTTTCCCCTCCAAATCCATACTAGACCTGAAGAGCCTGGTATGGACCTGGGGGGGGGGGGGACCCCATGCCATTTTTTTTTGGCGCTTTTTTTTTTTTACATTCAGCTGTCAGTAGAAAACCCTGCTGCCAGCTGATGACTCATCAGTTGTTAAGGATGCAGCAGCCGTCTTCCTGGCCCCTGCTTAGCAACCAGCTATATACAGTGTGTTTAAAGAAAAAAAAATGCATGAAAATTGCATGCAAATACGCATTAAAAAAAGAGGGTTTAAAAACACAAAATTCACTAGTATATAGGAACACCAATCGGTCTCCTTCCCCAGCCAGTCCCATCCCCCCCCAGTTAGAACACACAATGAGGGAACACATTTTTATTTCTATTACTATTATTTTTTATTATTATTTTTCAAATTACTCTTACCTCTATATACTGCAGCTGCTGGCTTTTAACAATAGGACACTTATCTGTCCTGGAACCCAGCGATGTTGGCACCGCAGCTAATGTTTCCGCCAGCTGTCGGGTGCTGCCACTGCCATTGTGGGTAAGGGTACCCGGCAGTGTAGCATTACGGCTTCACGCCAGGAACCCTACTGTGCTTGCGCAAGGCCCCGCTCCTCTCTCCTACTGGCCCGGCAGCAGGGAGAGGAGGAGGAGGAGGGAGCCCCACGTTGATGTCACGGGTGGCACCCCGGACTCCTGGAAGTGGGAACAGGATACCTATCAAAGACAGGTATCCTGCCCCCCCCCCCCTTGAAAGGTGCCAATTGTGGCAAAGTTATTATGCACTGCTCCTTTTCTCTTTTTTTTTCTCATTACCCCAGAGTCGCTTCTGCTCTCCTGAGCTGGCTGCCGCTATATTAAAGGTTCCTCTGCCACCACCTTTAATATAGGTCTGGACCTAAAAAGGAAAAATGGATTTAAAACCCCCCTAACAAGAACTAGACACAACCACAATATCAGCATTAACATTTTTCACCTACCCACTTATTTACCTTAAAAGTGGTTCCTGCTAGCGCTCCATCCCATCCGTTTTAGTGAGGGAACACATTTATTCCCTTGATCGCCCCCTAGTGTTAACCCCTTCTCTGCCAGTGACATTTATACAGTAATCAGTGGCTATTTATAGCACCGATTGCTGTATAAATGTCATTGGTGTCAAAAGTTTTCCGATCTGTCCGTACAATGTCGCAGTCCCGATAAAAATCACAGATTGCCACCATTATTAGTGTTAAAAAAAAAAAAAAAGTCATAAATCAATAGCCTATTTTGGAGGCGCTATAACTTTTATTTTATTTTATAGCGATTTTTTTTTCTTTTTACCAAAAATATGAAGATTACATACATATCAGCCTAAACTGAGGAAAACTTTTTTTTTTTTTTAATTGGGATATTTATTATAGCAAAAAGTAAAAAATAGTGTTTTTTTTCAAAATTGTAGCTCTTTTGTGGTTTATAGCGCAAAAAATAAAAACCGTAGAGGTGATCAAATGCCACCAAAAAAAGCTCTATTTGTGGGAATAAGAGGACATCAATTTTGTTTGAGTGCAATGTCGCACAACCGCGCCATTGTCAGTTAAACCATCGCAGTGCCGTATCGCAAAAAATGGCCCATCAGGAAGGGGGTAAATCCTTCCAGGGCTGAAGTGGTTAACATGGTAAGCCATGAATCAATGATGATCTGCTGCAAGTTGTTGTTGGATTTGTTTGCATGTTTTCTGTCCTGTAAGGTTTTGTTCATACAAGAAACACATACCTGCATTAATGCGTAGTGATTAATCGAGGTTAAATGTTAGTAAATTATGCAACTTATTCTTGCCTTTTTGTGTGACACACCTAAATTGTCTGTTGGAAGCAAAGTTGTGCATATTTTCCTGGATAATTTTGTAAAAAGAAACACGCTGAAGTTATAAAAAAAAAAAAAAAATCATTAATAAAAATCATCCCACTGCTAACACCCTGCACTTGCAGTTTAAGTGGGGTGCCTACCGAGTATTCTCTGCATAACGGTCTATTATGCAATGGGTTTCCTCCAGACCCCTTTCTATTTAAGTGAAACAAAAACATTTAACCGTCCATGAGGGAGAAGACTTGAGGCTAGCAAAATACTTTCTAGTATAAAAGTTGAGTTCCACCCAAAAGTGGAACTTCTGCTTTAAGCACTCCTAGCCCCCTTACATGCCATGTTTGGCATGTAAATTTTTTTTTTTTTTGGGGGGCCCACTAAGAGCACAGTGCTGTCACAGCCAGGTGCCCACACTTGCAATGACGGCGCTGGGGAGAGGAGTTAGGCTCTGGGCGCCCGCATGCCTGGCAGTTGGGACAGGTGAGTATCTGTTTATTAAAATTCTGCAGCTACACTTTTTGTAGCTGCTGACTTTTAATAAACTTACAAACAAGTGGAACTCCGCTTTAACCCCCCTAGCGGTAATCCCGAGTCTGGCTCGGATTGGTATTTTACTAACGGGAGCGGTAACCCCGAGCCAGACTCGGGATCGCATCACTGGATGCAGGGAGGACACAGGGAGATTTACTTACCTTGTCCCCTGGATCCAGCGATGTCCGCCGCGCTGTGTGATCGAGCTGTCCTCCGCTCGATTCACAGTGCTGAATGCTGCCGAGCTCCGTTCCCTGCGATGTTACGGCGCACGAGATCGGCAAATTAAAAAAAGTAAAAAGACACAAAACACACACAGCACTGGAATCTTACAGATTACAGTACTGTATTGAAAAATACACCCCCCCCCCCCTTTGTCCCTAGTGGTCTGTGCAGTGCCCTGCATGCACTTTTATATTATAAATACTGTTTTTTCTGCCTGGAATTTGGAGATTGTCCATAGCAACCAAAAAGTGTCCCTTTTTCAGTGTTTTAGGATTTGATTACATTATTGAATAATTTTTATTATTATTTATTATATTATAAACTTTATCATACCCGGGATGTCTACTAGACTCTGGTTTGAACAGATTTAAGAGAGTTATTCCTAAGAATTACAGGACTACAATATAAAACGCCAAATTTCCATGCAAAATAATTGTACCGCTTTCAGCACCCAAAACCAGAACTAATCATACGCCAGGGAGGTTAAGCAGGTATAGACTCCAGGGAGAGACAAAAATTTGCCCCATACAAATCATTAGTAAGAACTCATCTGGAATATGCAGTTCAGTTTTGGGCACCAGTTGACAAAAAGGATATCGGAGAACTGGAGAAGGTGCAGAGAAGGGCAACCAAACTGAGGCATAGAGGAGTCCAGCTATTATGGAGGATTAGCTGAATTGAATTTATTCTTTGAGAAAAGATGGTTAAGGTGCGATGTGATCACCATTTACAGTATATACACATAGGTGGTCCACATATTGAAGTTGGTGTAGAGTTCTTCACTTTTAGGTTACGGGGGGGCAGTTGGGCAACTGGTCCTGAACTCTCCTCTATATTATCTTTTCAGTATTTGTACACAGGGTCGTTTATAGTCATTTATAGGCAGCTGAGTTTAGAGGCTTTTTTGGAACGCAAAAAAAATGGTCTCAGAAGCTGAGTTTAGAAACGTTTCAAGTGCCAAACGCTTCGAAATGCGGCAACTCACATTAAGCCACATTTCTTTTATAGGTGTTTTTTCATTTTTGGCTAAAAAGTTATTTTTTAAAAAAAAACACGGCTAAACGCGGTATGTAAACGTGGCAAAATGGACATTTTAAATGTGGGTTACTATGTGTCAAGTTAAATCGGTCAGGAGCGGTTGTAAAAACATCCCGTGTACATGAAGCCTTAACCTCCACATGTAGGCTTCTTCTGTTAGAAAAAGTCCTGCAAGCAGCATCTTTCAGGCGGTGCGGGATCGGTGTATACACTGCTCCTCCACTGCCCCTGCCATTGAAATCAATAGGCACCGCTGCCGAAGCACCTGCAAAGTGCTTCGACAGCGGAACTTTAAACCCTTTATTAAAAGCACCCCCTAGCAGATGAAAAGCGCTGCTGTAATTATCGGCGCTTTACCGCTAACCCCCCGGCCCCAGTGTCAAAGTAGCCTAACAGCTGCAGAAATGTAGAAAAGATTGCTTTAAGAATTAGTTCTGGCCAGTCCAGTTTATTGTGTAGAAATACATCCAGCTTTTTTTATATAAAAAATATACAGCGCCTTGAAAAAGCATTCATACCTCTTGAAATATATCAAATTTTGACATGTTACAACCAAAAACGTAAATGTATTTTATTGGGAATTTTATATATATTTATTTATAGACCAACACAAAGTGGCACATAATTGTGAAGTAAAAAGAAAGTGATAAATGTTTTTTAAACTTTTTTTTACAAATAAATATCTAAAAAGTGTATTGTACACTTGTATTCAGCCGCCCCCCCCCCCCCCCCGAGTCAATACTTTGTAGAACCACCTTTCGCTGAAATTCCAGCTGCAAGTCTTTTTGGGTATGTCTCTACCAGCTTTGCACATCTAGAGAGTGACATGTTTGCCCATTCTTCTTTGTAAAATAGCTCAAACTCCGTCAGATTGGATGGAGAGCATCTGTGAACAGAAATGTTCAAGTCTTGCCACAGATTCTCAATTGGCTTCCCTGTCCCTGGTGTGGTCAGGGTGATGTGCAGTGTTAGTTTTCCACCACACAGTCATTTTCTTTTAGGCCAAAAAGTTAAATTTTTGTATCATCTGACCAGAGCACCACATGTTTGCTGTGTCCCCCACATGGCTTCTCGCTAACAGGACTTCTTATGGCTCTTGTCACTCTTCCATAAAGGCCAGATTTGTGGAGGGCACAACTAATAGTTGTCCTGTGGACAAATTCTCCCACCTGAGCTGTGGCTCTCTGCAGCTCCTTCAGAGTTACCATGGGCCTCTTGGCCGGCCTGTCAGTTTAGGCGGACAGCTATGTCTTGGTAAGTTTGCAATTATGCCATACACTTTTCATTTTCAGATGATGGATTGAACAGTGCTTTGTGAGCTGTTCAAAGCGTGAGTTTTTTTTTGTTTGTTTGTTTGTTTTTTTATAACCCAACCCTGCTTTAAACTTCTCCATAACTTTATCCCTGACCTGTCTGGCAAGTCCCCTGGCCCTCATGATGCGGTTTGTTCACGAATGTTCTCTAACAAAACTCTGAGGGTTTCACAGAACAGCTGCATTTATACTGAGATTAAATTACACACAGGTGGACTCTATTTACTAATTAGGTGACGTTTGAAGGCAATTGATTCCACTAGATTTTAGTTAGTGGTATCAAAGTAAAGGGGCCTGAATACAAATGCATGCCACACTTTTCAGATATATATAAAAGATGTTGAAAACCATTTATCATTTTCCATCCACTTCACAATTCTGTTCCACTTTGTGTTGGTCGATCACATAAAATCCAAATAAAATACATTTATGTTTTTGGTTGTAAAATGACAAAATGTGGAAAACTTCAAGGGATATAAATACTTTTTAAGGCACTGTAACTGTTGGTATACAATTGTTTATATGGAAGCTTGTTATTTTTCTATTGGTTGAACGAGATGGACTTTTTTTTATACTGTAACTATATAACTATGAAGTAGACAGGTGCTCTCACCCCCAGTAGCAGTGACCCCTTGGGGACCTTGCAGATCAAATGCTTCTTGCACATAGGTTCAAACTAAAGTGCTGTCTGTGTGTGTATGGACATGGGTAGAGTGCACATAAAGCAACAGCATTTATTTTATTTTTTAAAGGTCATCTTATAAATAGAAGAGTATTCCAATGCCATTTCTGGCCCATCTCTCCCAGGGTGCATTTCTCTCATTTACCTCATTCACAGGAGGTTTAAAATCTTGTTTGTTTATTTGTATTTTTAAAATGATTTTCAGATTCCATCACTATCTCTTAGGCCATCTCCCAGTAGCCTTCACTTCCTTGTTGCATCACAGAAAAGGGTACAGCAGGGTGTGTTCACCACTCTAGACCAAACCTCCCTCATTACAATACTATTACCTTCCACCCACTTCCTGTACATTCTCCTTTAGATCTCCCATCAACTATGTACTACAAGGGCCTGCCTGATTTGATACAAATTTAATGGATCGTTCAGGTGGGTCCTCCCGTTTAACAGTTCTGGTAAATCTAAATGAAATTTTACAACCACATTGCATAGTGTATGGCCATCTTTATACAAGTACATAGGAGGGAGTGGACACTCGGGCCTCTTTCCCATTTAGAAAACGTACATTCCCACATGTGTTTGTTTTGAAGTGTTTTCATTGGTCACGCATATTGCCCCAGAGAAGCTCTGGTCCTTTTTTTGAAATGTAGCATGGTGCGTTATCCTCAGTTTTTGGTGCATTTGCTGCACTTGGGGTGCCTTTATCATGCAATGACAACACAAATACGGTGCGTATTTGCAGTGTTTTTGAAACGCATGGCAAAGCGCACATTTTCTGTGTGGTTTGCCATGCGTTTTGGAAACACAAATGTGAATGGAGCCTCATTGTTCTTGTGTAAACGCACCACTTTCAGGCCCCATTTACACCTAGTGGGACACACACAGGTCAGCCCGTTGACTTCAATGGACTGCACTACACGTGGCAAAGTAGCTCATGAAACATTTTGGTGTGGGGCAAGTAGTAGTTAGTAGGAGTTGGAATACAGTTTGTTTGCCACTGTCCAATGCTTCTATAGGTGAAAGTGTAATCCGAAGCGTAAAAGCAGTGGTCCCCAACCTTTTTGGCTCCAGAGACTGGTTTAATGGCAGCCAATTTTCCTAGGGCGGGGGGGAGGATGGAGGTTGTGGTGGGTGAGTGGGTTGGGGATGGGATATTCATGAAGTCTGTCCTCAGCTCCTTCACACCACAACCCCCCCTTTATATCAGTGCCCAGTCCCCCTTTATAGCAGTCTCACGGTGTCCTCAGTTCCCATTTATATTACAGTGCCCCTTTACAGCACAGTCCCCTTTACACTAATGTAACAGGGACTATTCTGTATAGTGGGGCTGTGATGTAAAGAGGACACTGATATAAAGGGGACTGCACTGTATTGTGCATTACAGGGGGCCAATACATTTACATTAAAGGGGGCACTTTAATATAAAGGGGGCTGCACTGTATTGTAAAGGGCTGTGCTGTAAAGGGGGGGTTGCACTGTAAAGGGGGTACTGTGATAAAGGGGACTGCACTGTAATGGGGGCATTGTAATGTAAATAGCTGGCTGTGATGTAAAGGGGCACTGTAACCTGTTTAGGACATCTACCTGCAGGGCAGAGACTGTTAACAGTGCATGTGTCCTCTCCCAGTTTCTCCACCCGCCAGCCTGGCTGACAATATCATCCTATCAGCAGGGGGCACTCTTCATTTCAATCTGCAGCATCTTCCACCCTCTTCCCTGCTAATAGGATGACATTGTCAGACACACGGGCATGGCCACACAGCAGAAGGTGAGCAGTGACCGCGGTCTGTGATAGTCCTACGCATACTGCAGTCGTCGCTCATCTCCTGCTGCTCAGCTTGGCCAGCAACAGGCCACGAACCGATACAGGCTGCGGCGGGGGGGTTGGGGACCCCTGGCTTAAAGACTTCCTTGTATGTCCCAGTGGATAAAAGCAAAACACCATTTTACCTTTTCATTTTAAAGTACCGTAAGCGGTGCCACCAAACAGGTACCAGTGTAGCCTAATATTCACAAAGCCTCAGCCATAGTCCGTGGCTTCTTTCAGGATGACAGTACACAGCTCCAAGACAAGCAGAAGTTTTCTAACTGGAGTTGAGTTTATTGTGTTTAAAAAAAAAAAAAAAGAAGAGTTTGTTGTGATATTCAGAGGCAGTCATATTATTGATGTCTATAGAATATAATCCATAGTCACATTAAACCAGAAATCACAGCAGTTTATTGTTCTGACTTTATTTATCATACTCCTTTAAGTACAAAAGAATAAAAAAACAAGAGCTGTCGATTTGTATCATGCTAAGTCTTAAATAAAAAGAATGGAATGTGTTTTGTAGATTTCCTAATAACTAATCAAGTCCTTAATTGTTTTTCATAGAGGTTCTCTGAAGAACACTGTATCAGGGAATAAAAAGGAAAAGACACTGTTGGGAAGACTTCATTGCATTCCTAGCAGATAATTCGAACATATTCAACATCTTTAATATTAGTGGTGCTTTACGTTTGGGTACCTCTAACACACTGGCGACCAAACAGATTAACGGTGTTAAAGCTAAATCATATCTTTTGGAGGCAATCAGATAAACCTAACACATTTGTTTCCAATCTGTTGGTACCATATCTAAAAAGGGGAAATTGATACTTATAATTTAATTTTTTTTCTATTCATAAAAAATATCTCTGTAAAATAACATTTATTGTATAGTACAGACAGCATTCACCAAGAATAAAAAATACCTTTGTCATTCATGTACAGTACACAGGAGATCAACAGTTTCTGCTCAAATCGCTTAACAGTGATCAATTGGAATTGTTCGTTTGGGGAGAGTGTTTTGGCTTTTCCATAACTCCTAAGGTCCCACAGTGTGTTACACAAACAAGGCACTGTGAGATAACGGAAGCCCAGTTCACGGATTTTTCACTAGTGTTCTAAGCAGAATAGATTGTTTCTGATGTAGGCAGCATGTGATTTTAAAGCCACAATAGTCACAGAGACATAACAAATGGATTGTGAATGAACTTCTCTGGTGGGGTCAGATTTCACATTACTTGTCTTGTATCTACCACCTTTGACCAGCAGGTGGTGGCGTTGAGCTACATTTTCATCATGCAAGTTGCACTGACTTGCTTTTTTCTTTAAAATACACGGCAACAGGGATTGTAAAATTACATACTTTTTAGCCTGTTGCACAATATTTACAAGCAAATAAGTAAAAATATGTACCACAGAAATACTAGGGGCTTGTAGAATAACCCAGTGCCATTTTACAGCTATGTTTGTCCAAAGGGTGGCCTTGAAAAAAGAAAAAAGAAACAAAAACAAAATACAACTCCATTCGGGCTTGGTATGAAGAGATGCTTTGGTAATGAAACTTGTGCAGGAAAGGGCAGCCAAGGGTTTTTTTTCTTTTAATTGTACACAGGTATAAGACAGTGTCAAAGCAAACCACTTTCCAGTAATAGAATAAAACTAAAAAATAAAGATTTCATCAGGTACCACTCAATATCTAACTCGCACGTAAGTGTTCAGGTTTGAAAGTTTTTTTCTTTAAAAAGGTCCAACATGTATCCTGCATGTTCAACACTGAACTATATGCCAATAGCAACAGGTAGTATGTTTAAAGTGTAATAACAGTGCCATCTTCCTCAATGCCACCTTTGGGTATGACCAAGCTGTTCCTTGGGTCAGCCTTCAAGCTGCTCAGAATTTTGTGGATACTTCCATTACTCTCACGCCCAGAATGGTTAAGAGTCAAGTCCTTCTCTAACCTGTGGCTAAGGCTGGTGCCATTGATGCGTGAAAGGCTTCCTGATGGTAGGCTGTGAGATTTGGGAATGTTGCGTGGCTCAAGACTACCTTCAATAACAATATCTGCATCATCGTCACTCTCCATTTCGTCTGGGTTAAAATTCTGTAGTAGGTGAGCCGACGGCAAGCTATGGTGACTGGCCGTACTGTCTGTAGACTGACCAGAGCTGCCAGACATCCGGCTGCTCCGGATAACATTGTTTCTTTGGTTGGCTGGCTTAACCGTAATGATTAGATTGTGGCTGTTTGCGATCATCATATCTGTGACCTGATCAAGAGTCTTCCCAGCTACCTCAATACCATTTACTTCCAGAACCTCATCGTTCACAGCCAGCAGACCAGTGCTCTCCGCCAGGCCTCCTGGAACCATTCTGGAAATGAAGATTCCTGGCACTTTCTCCAGACCATGGGGGGTCACCCGAACACTAGTTCCATCTCGAATATAAAATCCTAGAGGCTTTTCACATCCATGTCTGTATAGTCTTACTCGTCTGTGTGTTTCTGGAAGGATATCCACATCAATGATGGAAGACACTGGTCTAAAATCATGAGGCATACTGATGTTAATGTGTGGTTTCTTGTGGCGGAGGCTGTCGTTTCGTAATGCCACCAGAGCATTTTTCTTCTTTCTATTCAAAGTGGCTGACCCGAATGTGTTGTAGTCTACTTCTTCTGTAAACAGACAGAAATCAATGTTAGGATTGTTTTATATGTAGAAATACCTTTGTAAATACAAACAAAGCAAGTAGACTTTTGATATTCAGAAGGCAGGTTAACAGCAACCATAAATTACCTTTCCGCACCCTCTACAAAACCATCTGTAGACTGTACAGTTAAAGGAGAAGTAGGGCCAAAGCTCTTTTGGCCAAACTTCTCCTTTGGATCATAGGATTGCACTTCGTTCTGAAATCCTGCGACCTGTTTTCAGCCGTCGGCCGGCTAAAGTCTGCCTACATCACTCAGCTGGTCCAGGCTCTGAATCGATCCTGACTTTAAAGTCGGGATCCACCAAGATTCTTGAGTGGCAGCTGGCTCAGCCTCCCAGTGTGCTGCTGAGAGGCCGAGTGAGCCGCTCCCGTCCCCTGCACAGTTCAGCACTTCAGTGAGCACTCGAGGGGCAGAGCAGAGAGCCATTGACTGACACTCCCTGGCTCTCTGCTCTAAGAATGCTGAGAACTGAGCAATCAGCTGTCTTTGATCGCTCAGTTATCTGTCTTAGAGCTGGTGGGGGACAGATGCAACATTGGAGGGATGCTTCCATGTAGGCGAGTACAATTTATTTTTTCTACATCTCAAATTTCTCTTTTAATGATACATTTTAATGACTTGTTTACAAACCTGCTTCATAAGCCCCCGTTCACACCGGTGCGACTTGTCATGCAATATGACGATTCCAAATCTCATGACAAGTCGCACCCCACTGCCAGCAATGGAAGCCTTCATGTTGCAATTATAAAAACAGTTCCTACACTACTTTTTATCGGTTTCATTGCCACTTGCATAGTCTTCTGTTAAATTAAGCCGCAATGGAATCAACAGTGTAAATCGCGCTGATGTGTGGCTTTGATATCGAGCTGAAGTAGAGCGATTTCAAAGCCATACCAGTGTGAACGGGGGCTAAATGTGCATCTCTGGGGCTCATTCACACCTGTAATTGGTGTTGGATTTCAGATTCTTGCGGCTGGAATCGCAGTTGTATGCAAACAGTTGCGGCTGGGAAGCCCATATAAAGCAATGACAGGCTGTCCCGTATGTAGCCACACTTTCACTTACCAGTGGTTAGAGACAGACTGTCTGCATTCAGCAAAGATCATTTGTTTCTACCCACAGGTAACTGCTGGATGTGTGGGTACATGTGGACAACTGCAGCTCCCGTCACCCTGTCATTGCTCTGTACTGGCTTCCCATCTGCAGCCCTTTGCATATACCTGTGGTTCGACGGGTGTAGGCCACAAAAACATGTGGTCTTACATCACAGGTGACAAGGAACCCCTAAACATGCATTTTTTAATATTTGTAAATACATTTATATTCAGTTAACTAATAAAGAAGATGTAAGCCCTGACTTAATTTTCTAAAGCATTATCTATGAATTTTTTTTTCCTTTTCAAAAATTGCTGTTTAAGGGCCAATTCACACCATAGAAACGCAGTCTGGATGCGTTCCAGATGCTTTTCTGCATGCACGTTTTTTTGGTGCGCTTTTTCACCCTCTTTTTTTCTCAACTTTAAATAAGGACATGTGTGTTCCGGTGCATTTTTTATGCGTTTTACAGCATTCCAGTACAGTCCAGTGCAGGAAAATTGCAGCATGTTCTACTTGCGTTTCCTGGAATACAATGAAACTGCAAGCACTGGTGTGACCTGTGCCATTGAAAACCATAGACCGCACTGGACCGCATGTGGTGTGAACTGGCCCTAAACCTTTTTTTCTCTCTCAGTGCTGCTGATCTCTTGCAGAATCTTAACTAGCACTCCAGCAACTGTTGGATGTCATTTCTCTGGTTGGGGTTTCTGATGGTGACAACAGTGGGCAGCCTAAGCAAGCCAGAATGGCCACTTGTAGTCATTATTGGGAAGGTGTGTGACAGGGTAACAATGCAGGAGCACAATTGGGAGACAGAAACTGAGCACTGGTGCCCTTTAACAGGTAAGGCCATCCATGGCAGGATCACCAATTATTAGTTTAATGGAAGTTTGAAATCTACTTTTGAAATTACATGGTAAATCTTACATAAGAATGTATAATAATACAATGGCTAGGGCCTTTTAAAATCACTTGATATTCTCAATTAGGACCCTTTTACACTGAGGCAGTTTTCAGGTGCTACAGCGCTAAAAATATCGCCTTTTTTGGCTGCTACCGGGGGTTAAAACCACCCCGCTAGCGGCCACATACGCCACTAAAACGACGGTAAAGTGCCTCTAAAAATAGCGGCGCTTTACCGCTGACGCCCGTAGCACCCCAATGTGAAAGGGGCCTAATGTCCCTTTCACACTGGGGCGGTTTTCAGGCGCTACGGCGCTAAAAATAGCGCCTGAAAAAAACGGCCCCTTTCACTCCAGTGTGAAAGCCGGAGGGCTTTCACACTGGAGCGTGCACTGACAGGACAATGAAAAAAAGTCCTGCTAGCCGCATCTTTGGAGCGGTGAAGGAGCAGTGTATTCACCGCTCCTACCCATTGAAATCAACGGGGCAGCGCGGCCATACCGCCGCGGGCGGTTTTAACCCTTTTCCGGCCGCTAGCGGGGGCTAAGACCACCCCGCTAGCGGCCGCATACCGCCGCTAAAACGATGGTAAAGCGCCGCTAATAGCGGCGCTTTACTGCCGACGCCCGCACCTCCCCAGTGTGAAAGGGGCCTAAATGAAACAATGTACAGTGTATATAAAATACGTTGTTTACAATTTCTGGGATTCATCAAAGCGAATACTTGAATTGAAAATCATTAGGTCAGAGCAAATAGTTTTTTTTTCCAACTTAATCACCATAAAAAAAAATAACAAAAAATAAATAAATAAAATAAAAGACATAAAAAGTCCAGAATCATGTTTAAAAGGTGTACAGCAGAAAGGTATCCTCCTTTGTTAGCCAAGATTTTATCAACCCTCCTGTCAGGTCCAGTCACGTCAGACGTATAAAGAGACCGCTGTACAGATCAGCAAGTCCACAAACTACATGCCACGGGACAGACATGTGAAATAATTAAGACTAATGGCAAAACACATGCGAGGAAAAGTGCCCGAACTTTAGGAATTTGGGATTTCTGCAGGACCGCCTCCTAAAATGTCAGCTGATCTTTATCCAAGTCATATTAAGTAAATAGTCTTATTTAACCAACAGCTTATACAGTTTACATTGCTATATCAATACTGGCAGTAAAACCTCTGGAATAATAGTATTTATGAAAGTCAGTAATTAGGAGCCAGCCACTGCAATCATTAAATGACCCGTCCTTTCTACAGAAAATCACAACTTTGGTTGCATGCCCTTCAAAACAGAAATCTGCTCAATGTGTTTCAGTCAGGAGATCCACAATCGCTGCTGCAGTTTACAGAAATGGAGGCTACAGATGGATTTGGGCCTCAAACAGATAACTGCATAAATAAGGCAAAAGCTGATCTTTTCTGAGAAATATACATAGCTGAAAGCAGAACTCTAAGAAAACCGCTAATTCATAATCAACATACACAGGTTTGCCATTTTACTTTTCAGAAGATTTGGAATTCTGGCCACATACTTGCAACTCACCCCTCTGCTAGTCCATTCTACTGATTTTTGGTTTAGCGCTACTACGTCCTGGACCGCAAAACTGCTTCCTAGATCATCTCCCTGCTCATATGACAGAAGGGATGAGGCAAATTCCTTGTCCAATATAGACAGGTTGGAGGTAGAGAGGTGAAAAAAGAGGTGTGTCTAAAAAGTTTGGTGAATGGTGTGATATCTCAATGGCAACATGGGGCAGGTGCACACACATGGCTATCCAAAGACACGTTGAGAACCGCCACTTAGCATTGAGTACACGTGACCATCAGGAAAAACCAGCTGTGGGCAGTTGAACATAGTCAGTGTGAGAGGTAGGGTTACAGTGCAATGGAGCAATGAGGGAACATCCAGTTCTGCTACAAATTGGGGAAAATGGCACCGGAGATGCATGAAATGGTGCAAGTGTAGGGGATGGAAACTGAGCAGAAAAATGTGTTTATGGCTGGTTCAAACGCTTTTGCAATGGGAAGGGATCGACTGAGGATGAACCACATTCGGGTCAACCATCAACAAGCAGAACCCCACACATGATTGAGCGAGTGCGACAAATGCTGGCATGGGATTGGCGACTGACTGATTGATGGCAGAGGAATTGAGCATTAACAAGAACATGGTGAGCACCATGATCCACGAAGATTTGGGTAAGAGGAAGATCTGTTCCTGGGTTGTGCTGCCAAGCTGACAAACAGAAAGTAAAACCGATGGAAACCTCTGGAGATTTCATTACCATGTATGACCAGGATCCATCCTTTGTACAAACCATTGTCACAAGGGATGAGGCCTGGTACTACCAGTTTGATCCGGTATCCAAGCAGCATCCACCATACTCCCCTGATCTAGCGCCTGCGGACTTCTGTTTCCCTGCTAAAAGCGCCTCATGAAAGGCGCACATTTTGCAGATGTGACGGTAATCCAAGAATGTGTGACCGTGGTTCTGCGATAGATTCCTTAAGAGGCCTTTGCTGAAGGCCAATAATGGCGATTTGTATTTTGTTTTGTTTGTTTTCTGATACCATTCAAACTTTTTAGACACCCCTCATAGATGCAGCATTTTTCATCTATCCAGGTATGTTACCTGCCTGGCCATACAGTGTGGTAGAGGTATACAAGTCACAAAACTAGCTTTACAGAGTTACAAATCTTTAAGTAAAACAGTAAATATATGCTTTTAGCTGTTTATTTAGCCATTTGTATGGAGTTCTAATTTAGATATGTTATCATATGATAGCTGAATGTTGTACTGGGAATGTCATTGGTGATTTGGAATCTAAGTGACCCCTCCCCCCCCATTTAGCTTTAAAAATATGATGCCTGGGGAATAAACCTGTTGTATTTCCAAAACTTTTTTGTATTAGCATGTCGCTGCATGCAGGCAGCCTATAGAATTGAACTGATACTCATCAGCTGTAGCCTCCTCCATATAGCCAAAAAGGATACACTACTGTATGGGGGCTTAGAGCATGTGTGAATGAGCCCTGAATGGAATCACAATTTAAACTTAATATTATCACACAGAATTATTATTAAAGAGTTACTAAACCCAGTAATATGAAAATAGTTCATCTGCACCCCCCGCCCCCACAGCTTATAAATCTTTTTACATTAAAATATTGCCACTATATACGGTACCTTTTTGGCTGATCTGTATACCACGGTCAGGAGATTTCCACTAGTCTGTAAACACGCCAACATGTGTGAGGTCAATATCATGTGACCTGGCTATCTCTGAGAACAAGTAAATGTTCTCTCCAGCATAAAAGACAACTGAGCATGTGCAGGTTGGCCACTCTGCCTGTGTTAGCTGGCCTTCCCCAGATAGACAGTGATGGAGGGAAGGATCTATGCATACAGGATAAAACAGCCTCTTTACACAATACAGAGGAATAACCCCTTAAGTTCCACAGTGAGTATAACAAGAATGCTTTACTACATATACAGACAGATTTTACTGTTGTGGGTTTATTAACACTTTAAGCTAACAAAGCAATGGTGTCCCCCAAAAGAAAAACCCACCAGCTGCAACTGAATAGGAAATGTCACAAATATGCAGTATATGAGTATTTGTGTTCCTTAAGTTTGTATTCCACAATCAAAGAAAACAAAATGTTTACTGCAGTGTAGTGTTTACCAGGGGCGGACTGACCATTGGGCCACTCGGGCACTGCCCGAGGGCCCCATGCCATTAGGGGGCCCCATCAGGGTTGCCAGTCTCAGTAAAACCAGGGACAGTATGTTAAAAATTGTGTTTTTTTTTAAATCTGTCTCTGAAATGTCCCTTACTGACATCATTTTGGTCTAAAAATCCCGAGATTATAGCTGACCCCCCTCTCCAGTACCTTACCAATAAAAACATGTCTGTGTATAGTGTATAGTGTGTGTGTGTGTGTGTGTGTGTGTGTGTGTGTGTGTGTGTGTGTGTGTGTGTGTGTGTGTGTGTGTGTGTGTGTGTGTGTGTGTGTGTGTGTGTGTGTGTGTGTGTATCATGTGTGGCCCCATAATCTCTGATTGCCTGGGGGCCCCATAAACTCCTATTGCCCGGGGGCCCCATAAACTCCTATTGCCCGGGGGCCCCATAAACTCCTATTGCCCGGGGGCCCCATAAACTCCTATTGCCCGGGGGCCCCATGAGTTGTCAGTCCGCCCCTGGTGTTTACTATCACCACCAAGCAGTCACACTATGAAATAAACCAGGACTGAAGCTGGATGCAGACCGCACTGTAAATACAGCCATACAAAATATCATTTTTGCTGCCAGTTTTGTGCCCTTTCTTCTTGTGTAATACAATGTTGTGTGTCATTTTGATAAGCAAGCACCATGACCTGGATGACAAATCCTTACAGGAGAATCAGTGTCTGTGAAATAAGTTTCTAGGTAGCACGTACGAGATGGAATCTGAAGGTGACTAGTTTTCAGCACACAGTGAATGTCACTGGCTTGACAGTTCAAAAAGCCAATGATAACTTGGGTTATCAGTGTGAAGTAATCAGGTTGGGGGGATTCTATTGCCGGAAGATGGCTTACCATTAAAAACCTGTTGCCTTCTGTAGAAGAAAATGTACTAAAATGCATTAGAAATGTTGCACTTCTAGCTTCTTTCTCAACAATTACAAATCAGAAGCCAGTCGTATTGCCGAGGACACGTGTGAGTACGGCTTTTCCCTGTAGAAGAGGAACAGACAATACTACCTGTCCATCCCACTGTTCCAGAAAAGATGGCTCCCTGCAACCCAATTCTCTCTTCTGCATAATGCCACTAATTTAGCATGGGTCCCCTGACCATAACATGACAACACTATAGCATGGGTCCACTGACCATAACATGACACAACACTATAACATGGGTCCACTGACCATAACATGACACAACACTATAACATGGGTCCACTGACCATAACATGACACAACACTATAACATGGGTCCACGGACCATAACATGACAACACTATAACATGGATCCACCGACCATAACATGACAACACTATAACATGGATCCACTGACCTTAACATGACATAACAGACACTATACCAGGGGTGCCCAACCAGTGGCCCGCGGAGCCCTCTGATGTGGCCCGCGACCCCCTTCTGTGGGATGCCAGCTTGGCAAGCCCAGATCATGGGTTGCAGACCCGCTATCCCAGAGCATCTGTGTTGTTAATGAAGCCGGCAAAGCAAGTGGAGCAGAGCTGTATAAGCTGATGCTTCCTGTATAGCGCCGTCTCTTGCCACAGGTGGAGTGATGCCAAATGCACTCTGCCGGATACAGCAACAGCAGGCGATACCTGAATGGGAGACTGTTATTAAAGGTCAGTTTATTAAAACTGCAGTGTATATATGGACATATCTGCGCAGTGGTTACTGGGATGCTTTCAAACTGATCCGCAGGTGCAGTGCACTTTCAGGTTACCTGCACTGAGACAGACTTCTGTTATTACCTGCGGGTTTGGTGAGCTTTCAGAAAATGCACCACACCGGCAGGATATAATAGAAGTCTGTGGCAAAGCTAACCCGCAGGAAAGACACAGGCTCACTGCGCTGCATTAGTCTGAAAGACCCCTTTCACGCAATCGGTCCAACTCAATTGGACCCTCCATTCACCTGTATGAAATGCCAGATGTAAACAGATTTGTGTCCTTTTACACCTGCCTACCTCCAATCTGATTCCAAAAAAACAAACAGAAGGGGGTCAATCCCCTTCCGTCAGGGCGGATCGGAGGACCCATAGAGTAGAGTGGGCCGTGTCCGCTATGCATGGAACCGTCATGTGCCTGCTCTGCTCATTGTAGCCCGCGACTGGTTACGAAGTCTCTTAAATGGCCCTCGCTCTTCAAAAGGTCGGGCACCCCTGCACTATACCATGTCTCCACTAAGTATCATTTCCAGGTGACAAGAATAGACATAAGAGATATGTGAGGTCATAGAGGAGGTTTGTGCACAAGGCTACATTTTATAAATGACAGTTTAGTGGTAATGGATTATGGTCAGGGTGAGAAAGATTTTCTTTTCACTTGGGGAGATCAAACTACATTTTGAATGAGGCTACTTTTATAAATGTCAGTTCAGTTGTACCAATTACCGTACATTAAGGGTGAGTAAAAAAAATTTTACATTTTTTTTTTACCTGCAGCTTAATTCTAACGCATGCCTTAAAGTGGAACTTTAGTCAAAAAATGAAGTCCTGCTAGATCACTTCAGACTGTAAAACAAAGGCCTGGACACTGGACATTAAAATTACGTTATAAAAATGGCAGTAGCTTTGTAGTGAGTTTTTCAATGTTTAACATTTTTCTAATAGCGTTTTTAACCACTTACCGACCGCCACACGACAATGGACATCCCTTTCTTGGGATATCTCGGTAACGACAGCAGCTCCTGCCACAACCGAGGTATCCATCTCTTCAGTCAACAGTTCAGTAAACTATAATGGTGGTCTCTGCGGCGGATTCACCATTATCGGTGGCGGGAGAGCCACCTCTTCTCCCGCGCCCTCCGCCACTTACCGGAGTCGACGGCAGTGGCGGAGACGATCAGGTCCTGTCATGTCCTTGGTATGGAGATGAGTGAGGCTAAGATGGCCCCCACCCATCTCCATACCATAGGAGGGCGGAAGCAAAGTCAAAACGTCACTTCCTCCCATACATCTTAAAGGCACATTTTTTTTCAATGTAATTTTTTCAAATGACAATTTTTTTATTTATTTATTGCATTTAAGTCCAAATTTGAAATCTGAGGTCTTTTTAACCCCAGATCTCATATTTAAGAGGATCGGTCATGCTTTTTTCTATTACAAGGGATGTTTACATTCCTTGTAATAGGAATAAGAGAGACCCAAATTCTTTTTTTTTTTTTTTTTTTTTTTTTTTAAATGTGTAAACATAAAATAAATAAGAAAAAACCATAACGACACAACACTATAACATGGTTTTTCATATGCGGGTGCACATTTTTTTAAAGCGCACCGTCCCAATGAGCTAACGCGCAGAAGCGAGCGCATACGTGAGTAGCGCCCGCATATGAAAACGGTGGTCAAACCACACGTGAGGCATCGCCGCGATCTTTAGAGCGAGAGCAATAATTCTAGCCCTAGACCGCCTCTGTGTAACCTGTAGAATTTTTTAAACTTTGTCTATGGAGATTTTTAAGGGTAAAAGTTTGACGCCATTCCACGAGTGGGCGCAATTTTGAAGCGTGACATGTTGGGTATCAATTTACTCGGCGTAACATTATCTTTCACAATATAAAAAAAAATTGGGCTAAAATTGGGCTAACTTTACTGTTGTCTTACTTTATTAAAAAAAGTGTTTTTTTCCCCAAAAAAGTGCTCTTGTAAGACTGCTGCGCAAATACGGTGCGACAAAAAGTATTGCAATGATCGCCATTTTATTATCTAGGGTGTTAGGAAAAAAATGTATAATGTTTGGGGGTTCTAAGTAATTTTCTAGCAAAAAAAAAAACATGTAACTTCTAAACATTGAGTCTGAAAAAGAGGCCCGGCTCCTTAAGTGGTTAAAAAATGTTTTTTTCAATTGGCCAAAAACGTTAAACGCTGACGAGATGCGGTTTTCAGTGTTTTTTTGATGTCGGAGCGTTTTTACAGCTGAAAAACTCCTCTCAGAACCCACTAGTTTGGGGGTTTTCTTAAAGCAGGAGTCCGCCGGGAGTTCTGCCTTTTTTTTTTTTTTAAAAAGCCAGCAGCTACAAATACTGCAGCTGCTGACTTTTAAAATAATGACACTTACCTGTCCAGCGCGCCCGCGATGTCGGCACCCGAAGCCGATCTCTCGATCGTCTCTCGGGTGCTGCCGCTGCCATCTTGGATATGGGAATCAGGAAGTGGAGCCTTTCGGCTTCATTTCCCGGTTCCCTACTGCTAATGCGCGAGTTGCTCTGCGCAATAAGGATGGTCCCCGCTGTCTCTGGGATCCGTGTGTTTCCCAGCAGGCAGCCAAAAACTGCTGATAACAGCCTGTGTGCGCATGGACACATAGGATAACATGATGGGGAGTTTATGGACTGTAGAAAAAAACGTGTGAAGCCAAAAACAGCTGCTGTAAAAACACCCAGTGTGCATGAGGCCTAAAAATAAAAACTATACTATATATACTAAGTCTATACTGTTTAAATCCAGTAATATATTGTCTCGCTCTGTCCTGCACATGCTCAGTTGCTCTCGATTTTTAGGCATTGCTGTGTTTGTAAAGGCCGATCATCTGAACTCGCACGCAGCAGTGTGAACCAGGGCTTAAGGGGAAACCAGCGTAGATCCTATGATCATTCAAGTACAGGATAAGATTTAGAGAGCCATTCTTTTACAAGACCAAATATCACAGCTTGATGTCGCACTTGTATGAACAGCTTATCCTGAAAAATGCACTCGTAAGCGTCTCCAACTCTGCGGTACTTTACCATATGACTCCCAATAACACTAGCAACAATATATATTAGATATGCCCAACACACATTTAATATGCTATGCATGGTCTTCAATATAATAGTTATGTAAAACAGATTGTACATTGTGTATTGTTCCTATAGCAGGAACTACCACTCCCGCTGCTTACACAGCTGCTTATTCTAGGAATGGCAGCCAGATGAAATACACCACCGCTTGGCCAGATACTATTCTATAAACAGGATCTCACAGTATGCCAGTATTCCTAGAGCAGCACAAGGATTTAGGTCCAGACCTTACCCTAAGCACATTTGATTTCTGGAAACCAGGGAACACCAATTGACAGCGAAGAGAAACACTTCAAAAGGGAAGAGAACTGCCTTCATCAAGCAAGAAATCATCATCAGACAGCTTGGGAGTCAGGCCAATACAGATGTGTCATCCCTTTAAAGTACAAATGGCAGGGCCGAGCCTGGATTACACCGCGCTGCACCCCCATTGTAATTGGAAATCATGCAGTGTGCTCTGCTCACACTCACTGTGCCTGCGAACATTTTATTAGCTACTTTCATGTTAGCTTAATGGCTTTTCATTATAGGCGCAACAAAAAGCTTGAAGATTCACTGCAGGCTTATTCACCAATATAAAAGCATATCAAAAATTTACAAATGAAAAAAATAAAAGTAAAAAATATTTCCTCCTGCAACAAAACATCTGCGCGACTTTCCTTTTTGGAGACTCAGGCTCCATTCTTATCTGAAAATCCAGAAAACGTGCGCTTTCACGCAACGCAGAATATCACGTAAAGTGTTTGCAGTGCTATTTATTACTAACAGCACCCTAGACGCAGTAAGCAGACACGCGTGTGCGCATCAATACGCGCGACCAACGTGCAGTTAAAAAAAAAAAAGCTCAAAGCGTTGTAAAGCCTAAACATTTTTTATCTTAATGGATTCCCTGCATTGGGGTAAATAACGTTTTTGTAAGTGCATCACCCCTCACCCCAAATATGCCCACCTGGACCCGATCTCGAGCCAGCGTCTGCAGCAGCTCTCTCTTCTCCCACTCTCAAATTCTTTGCCAAGAGCAGCGGGAACCATCGGTTCCCACTGCTGTCAGTCAAATCCTGCAACGAGTGAGTCTATAGACGCAGGCAATGCAGCTCTGAATCAAGCCTGCAGGTGTACCACCATAGGAAGTGGCTTCCTATGGTGGCATACTGAGAAGTGGAGGAGCCAGGAGCGCCAGCAGGGGAACTGAGATGAGTAGGATCGGGGCTACTCTGTGCAATACAGGTAAATATAACATGCAAGAGCAGATAAGTATAACATGTTTATTTTAAAAGAAAAAAAAAAATTGACTTTACAAATGCTTTAACACCTGAAAAGGTACAGGAGCTTGTTTGACGCACATAGGGCAGCCTATTCAAAGCATGCCTTTCAATCCCACCCGAATTCCCCTGCAGCTTGTGTGGGTTGTCTGGGGTCCCACATGCTGCAAATACATATCTGTATGGCAACCGACATCTCTTTCCACTGGCTGCCTGTCACACAAACTCACTGCAGAACAGACTGAAGCCGCCTCCTCCTCGGCTCTGACACTTTCTTGTATACAGACAGGAGGCACTGGGGAGGGGGACATTGCTTTTCATGTTCCCCACGCTGATATGAAGTCTGTAGTAAGTTTAGTATAGATGGGGACACAGTGACCGCATTTGAAATATGCCCCCCCCCAAAAGATTGTGGCATCTGGAACCCCCCGGCACACTGCATGAGATGTGGAACAATTACTTTAGGTGCCCAAGCTAGTGCCACCTGCCACTTGTTCTGGCAATCTGGGAATTTATGTTCGGAGCATACATATTAGTGCTGGATTTTTTTCTGAAGGGGGGAGGATGGGAATTTTTGTTTAAAAGGCTAAATTTTGCACTCCCCTTACCCCTACACTGTTACACACTCCTGTCCCCTGCACGCTGTGCGCTACACACTCCTGTCCCCTGCACGCTGTGCGCTACACACTCCTGTCCCCTGCACGCTGTGCGCTACACACTCCTGTCCCCTGCACGCTGTGCGCTACACACTCCTGTCCCCTGCACGCTGTGCGCTACACACTCCTGTCCCCTGCACGCTGTGCGCTACACACTCCTGTCCCCTGCACGCTGTGCGCTACACACTCCTGTCCCCTGCACGCTGTGCGCTACACACTCCTGTCCCCTGCACGCTGTGCGCTACACACTCCTGTCCCCTGCACGCTGTGCGCTACACACTCCTGTCCCCTGCACGCTGTGCGCTACACACTCCTGTCCCCTGCACGCTGTGCGCTACACACTCCTGTCCCCTGCACGCTGTGCGCTACACACTCCTGTCCCCTGCACGCTGTGCGCTACACACTCCTGTCCCCTGCACGCTGTGCGCTACACACTCCTGTCCCCTGCACGCTGTGCGCTACACACTCCTGTCCCCTGCACGCTGTGCATTACACACTCCTGTCCCCTGCACGCTGTGCATTACACACCCCTGTCCCCTGCACGCTGTGCATTACACACCCCTGTCCCCTGCACGCTGTGCATTACACACCCCTGTCCCCTGCACGCTGTGCATTACACACCCCTGTCCCCTGCACGCTGTGCATTACACACCCCTGTCCCCTGCACGCTGTGCATTACACACCCCCCCTGTCCCCTGCACGCTGTGCATTACACACCCCTGTCCCCTGCACGCTGTGCATTACACACCCCTGTCCCCTGCACGCTGTGCATTACACACCCCTGTCCCCTGCACGCTGTGCATTACACACCCCTGTCCCCTGCACGCTGTGCATTACACACCCCTGTCCCCTGCACGCTGTGCATTACACACCCCTGTCTCCTGCACGCTGTGCATTACACACTCCTGATCCATGCATTACGTACTCCTGGACTCTGCACTGACTGTTAGCCCTCTGTGTGTTAAATACTCCTGATCCTTGAAAACACTTTGCATTACACACCCTGGACACCTGTATTCTGCGTTATGTATCCTAAACCCAACACCAAATGCATCACTTTGTGCACTGCACATTCTCAACTCCTGTGCTCTGCCTTACAGACTCCTGCACAGTTGCTGGTTGCTATGCAGTCCCTATTTTAATTAAGCTCTTCTTTAGGGTAGACTCAATGTGTTTGCGCTCTGTATATTTTGAGTGCATGCAAAACCATATGCAATGAAAGCGTTTTTTTACTTTATTATTTAATGTTTGTGCTGGGGTTCATATGTGTCTGTGAGACTAATGCTTGTGGAAGAGCAATCAAAGCACGTTTTATAGGTACAAGGAAGCCCAGGTTTTGTTTAACCACCACCCTTAAGCACCTTGCACTGTTAAAGAGTTTGGCCAGACCCACACCGGAGATCACTTTCTCCCTCAAGAGTCCCTTATTTGGCAATTGAAAAGTTGGTATGATGGTTGTACTAATTTATCCGATTTGCCAATTTTAAAGATTTTTTTTTTTTAGTTACTTTTGGCGGCATTGCTAGATTACTGCCGATGATAAAAGCTATCACCAGGCATTTAAAGCCTCTTTTTCCAATACACAGACATATTTCATTTTGAAGAAAGACCCTGCCCACTGATAATGCAATTTTAAAGAAGCACAAGTAAATTATTTATAGGCTTGCAATTCTGAAAGCTGACTGAACTAATATAATGATCTGTCCATTGTTCTGTCTGCTGTACAGACCAATTCAGGCATAAGCCTCCATAAGTGCATCTACTGGCACCTGTATGCTTATGAAAATATTGGGACAGTCATTTAAAACCACGGTATCAAATAAAAATTAGGTAGATACCTGTACAGGTTATAAAATGACTATCACTTGTACGCAGGGGGTAAATTGTGGGACCAGCTTTTCTTCCATTTAACACCTGCATTCACTACAAGTAACAAAGTAACATTAATAGCTATTGGATAGTTTTGCGATTGGGTAAATTGTTTACAGGAAATATACAGAAAGAAATACTGAGGCTGCAACCACCGATGTCAGTCCAGAAAGTGCTAGTTTGCTGGCAATCCGATTCATCCCGACTTCAGAGCCATTGACCTGGAACAAGCATTTGGTAAATGAAGTCCGTGTATACAGTGGGGAAAATTATTATTTGATCCCTGCAGATTTTGTCCACTTACAAAGAAATGAAGGGTCTATAGTTTTTATCATAGGTGTATTTTAAATGATAGAGACAGAATATCAACCAAAAATCCAAAAAACACATGATATAAATATTACAAATGTGGTTACAGTTCAGTTAGTAAAAAGTATTTGCTCCCCAAGCAAAACATGACTAAGGCCCGTACACACGGTCAGAAAATCTGAAGATAAACTTCTTCCGATGAACAATCTGCCAATTCTGATCGTTAGTGCTCATGCACACGGACGTTTTAAAAAACTGGCTGCAAAGCTAGCTCCGACGCCTGGAAAAATCGGCGTTAAAAACGCGATTTTTACCGTGTTTTGCATTGGCGTTTTTGCGCGTTTTTTAGCGTTAAGTAGCGTTTTTAAAGAAACACATCTCTTGGCTATAGCACTCAGAAAACAAAGAAAATATGTTGCGCGTTTATGCGCGTTTTCCCGCGATTCGCGTTTTTACAGCTCTAGCTCCACGCCAGGGAACGCACTGGTCCTGGGTTTTTTTTACAGCTTAAAAACGCCTATGCCATTTGCAGCTCAAAAACGCCTAGGTGGGCATGAAGCCATAGACTAACATGGACAGGCCTTTTTAAGCTGCAAAAAACGCTCAAAAAAGCGGCTGTAAAAACGTCCGTGTGCATGAGGCCTTCGTATGCTGCTTTTGACAGCCGATTTTCGGCAGACAAAAACTGGATGTGCAGGCTTGAGAATTCTGGTCGGATGTGACCACAAGGTCCGATTTTCTTTTCATTAGTACGGTTTTCTGACAAACAAAAAAAATAAATCTGAAGAGCAAGACTAGGCATGCTCAGAAATTAAAGAACACATACAAAAAAATTCAACACATTACGTCACTTCTGACGTTGAATTCTGTTTTCAGAAAATTTTCTGATGGCGAGTACCCTCGTCCAATAATCTGACGTTGTTGGCAAGCACAGGGGTAAAATGTTTCTTGTAGTTAGTGACCAGGTTTGCACACATCGCAGGAGGGATTTTGGTCCACTCTTTTTTACAGATGTTCTCTACATCCTTAAGGTTTCTTGGCTGTCACTTGGCAACTCGAAGTTTCAGCTCCCTCCATATATTTTCTATATGATTAAGGTCTGGAGACTGGCTAGGCCACTCCAAGACCTTAATGTGCTTCCTCTTGAGCCAATCACTTGTTGCCTTGGCGGTAATGTTTGGGTCATTGTCATGCTGAAAGACTCATCTTCAGTGTTCTGGCTGAGGGAAGAAGGCTCTCCTCCAAGATTTTACATGGCCTCATGCATTGGTCCCTCAATGCGGCAAAGTCGTTCTGTACGTTCCTCCATGCTTGACTGTAGGGACGGTGTTCTTAAGGTCATAGTCAGCATTTTTCTTCCTGCAAACACAGCGAGTCCCCCTCTTCAAGAAGGCACACGTACAGTCATGCCAATGAATAGCTAAATGATTATTACTGCCGCCTCTGGGTATCAGGCAATTGGTAGTCTGATTCAGCCTTTGGTGAGTCTAGAGCCACGCGTTTTTGGACCCTCTTTACTGTCATGATACCATGTCTGTATTGATATTTGGTTCATTATACCCCCTACAGATGTACTACACATGCATCCACCCCTGATGAAGAGAGTATGGTTTTGCGAATCGCGTTGGGATACTTTTTATGCACGTGTACTCTGAAATTTACATTTTATACCTTGATACGTGTAATGACATTTTCTACTGTATGTGTCATTTCAGTGGCTTGGCTATGATTCATTTTTTGTTCGCATTACTATTTTAATAAATTTTGAGACTGAATTTACTCTGTCAATTGTTGGCTAAACACATTCACCTCAGTTAAAGTCCCAGGGCGATTTCTTTTTTGTGTTGCATATATTGGGATGGAGGTGGTTTGCAGGTGACACCAGACCTTTTCCTTTTTGTCTAAATGATTCAAAGAAGGATTGGGAGAAAGTGTTGTGGTCAGATGAGACCAAAATTGAGCTCTTTGGCTTTAACTTGACTCGCTGTGTTTGGAGGAAGAAAAATGCTGACTATGACCCTAAGAACACCATCCCTACAGTCCAGCACGGTGGTGGAAACCTTATACTTTGGTGCTGTTTCGCTGCTAAAGGTGGGTATGTGATATTCCCGCATTGAGGAGCCAATGGACGGGGCCATGTATTGTAAAATCTTGGATGAGAACCTTCTTTCTTCAGCCAGAACACCAAAGATGGGTCATGGATGGGTCTTCCAGCATTACAATAACTCAAAACTCACCACCAAGGCAACAAAGTAATGGCTTAAGAAGAGGCGCATTAAGGTCATGGAGTGGCCTAATCTGTCTCCAGATCTTAATCATATAGAACAGTTATGTAGGGAGCTGAAACTTCCAGACAAAAAACATTAAGGATTTAGAGAAGATCTGTAAAGAGTGGACCAAAATCCCTCCTGAGAGGTGTGCACACCTGGCCAGCAACTGTGTTTCTTACCCTCTGTGCTTGCTATCAAGGGTTTCTCCATCAAGTACTAAGTCATGTTTTGCTTGGGGATCAAATACTTATTTTAGTCACTGAATTGCAACTTAAAGCGGGAGTCCACCGGGACTCCGCGTTTTTTTTTTTTTTTTTAAAAGCCAGCAGCTACAAATACTGCAGCTGCTGACTTTTAAAATAGTGACACTTACCTGTCCAGCGCGCCCGCGATGTCGGCACCCGAAGCCGATCTCTAGATCGTCTCTCGAGTGCTGCCGCCGCCATCTTGGGTATGGGAATCAGGAAATGGAGCCTTTCGGCTTCATTTCCCGGTTCCCTACTGCGCATGCGCGAGTCGCGCTGTGCAATAAGGACGGTCCCCGCTGCCTCTGGGATCTGTGTGTTTCCCAGCAGGCAGCGGGGCACTTGCGGAAAGGGGCGGGCACTTGCGGAAAGGGGCGTAATCTACGCCCCTTTCCGCAGAGAGCTATCCCGGAAGTGGGTGCAGATACCTGTACTGTACAGGTATCTGCACCCCCCTCCCCCCTGAAAGGTGCCAATTGTGGCGCCAGAGGGGGGGAGGGTTCCGATGAGCGGAAGGTCCACTTTAGGGTGGACCTCCGCTTTAACTTATAGAATATGTTCTTTTCTGTTTTGGTTGATATTCTGTCTCTATCATTTACAATACTCCTATGATAAAAATTATAGACCCCCCATTTATCTGCAAGGGTGCAAACAAACAAAATCTGTAGGGGATCAAATAATTATTTCCTCACTGTATGCAACACCCAATTTGCATCCTTACTGTGGGAAATGACTCCCAAAGTATTGAAGCCAGAGGATTGTACTGCCAGCCAGGGAACTAGTATTTGCAGAAGGAGATGCTGGCAATGGAAGCTTTGGGGTTTATTTTCGCACAGGTTTCCTTTAGCTTCAGTGGTGCACATCTGTAGAGCCCAGGAAGATATTTAGATCAATGATTCTGGGCAGTGCTATGAGAAGCCATGCCGGAAAATCTGAGTATTTACCGAGTTGGTTGGTCCAGGACATTCTTTCTGACCTGGCAGTAATTTATATCTAGATGGAGCCTTGTGAGCGGAGTCAGCCACTGGTTTCTCATATCTCTCAGGTACTTTGACAACATCTCCCCATCATAGTTCTGGCTCTATTCCAATCCAGCTCGATACTCTGCATGTTCCCACTCCACCTGTTTGAAGTCTCCAGAATAAATAATATATTAGGACTCCAACAGCAAGAGCATGACCCTCTAGTAATTTCTGTGTGCTAGCTAGGAAAATATAATAAATTGTTCAACGATTTACGGTGTCCACAAAATCATATCACCCCTTTTTCTCAAAGTAGCTTACAGTCTAACTAGCGTAGCCCAAAGGCTAAATCTGCTTACTATATATGACACTAGTCAGAATACCCAAACAGTGTCTGCATCTGTTTGGATAAAGGTGCCGTACAGCTGGGAATTTCAGGCCTGAATGGAAAAACGTAAAAATTCTGAGTTGTGCCGGTGGATCTGACAGGGCCATGCACGGGATGAACTTCAGTAGGGACTGACCAAAATTTGATCTGTGTATGGCCAACTTTACCCTGGTCTGGGCCTGTGATGACAGCTCTCAAAGCACAAGGAAAGAAAAGCAGATGTGATGTGTTGTAAATGTAAAATTGCTCGCTATTTCTGGATATTTTTATTTTATATTTAAATAAAATGTGCTTTCCCCAAGCTAACAGGTTTACTTTAATGCCAGGTTCCCCCCCCCAGCAATACATATTCCCAATTGCTCCTCTTCCAGGGAAATAAACGGAAGGCACGTACATACTGCTTTTGGGTTGGGCAACCTTGCCCTGCACAGGTTCACTTTAAAAATCCATCCATCCTTTAATGAAATAAAAAAAAATATGCCATTGTTTAAAAAAATAAAATAAATTAAAATTAAAAACAAAAAGGATCCAAAAAAGCATGGAATATGAATGGTAGGGTGCGAAGGCATGAGTTCTACTTCTTGCTCCTGGTTTTGTAAACTCATTCTGTTTTCAAGTAATGGAAACAACCATATAAGCTTGATGATGCCACATCAAACAGATACCCATCTGGGAATATTTACATTTTCTCTCTACTTGCAAGCAAATGGTTTCACTAAAACATATGAAATCATAAAAACTGAATATAGAAACATACAAAAAGCTTGAACATGAATATTTGTCAGAACAATCGTAAACTTGGGAAGTTTAGCTTGGAAAATAATGCAATTCTAGTCCTCTTGTAGTACACCGCCACATAGATGTTCAGGGCAACAGAATAATGCTGGCACCATAGAGGTACTACTTATAAGAAAATAAACATAAGAAGCCAAAACATTCCCAATAGAAGCTACTTGCTGCCTACCACACTTCTTCACAGCCACTAATCACATTCAATGCTATCCTAGAAGACAGAATATGATTGGTGACACCAACAAGCTAGAGCTGCTGAATTGGCTGAAAATCAAGCCGTGGGCACACCCCCCACTTTTGGCACCACCTGGCTCGGCAAAAGTTCAAAGGTAGAAAACGGTCAGCCAAACAACGTCTGCATCCAATCCAAATGATAGAAAAAAAAAATCGAATTTCTTTATAAAGTTTTGGACAAAATGTATTCTGCTACATTCGTTTGAATGTTTTAGCATCTACATACATTTTTCTTAAGGTCCAGCTGTTTACGGGACCATTCTAAACAGGCAAAGCCTCTGCCACTTTCATATAGAGCAGGGATATGCAATTAGCGGACCTCCAGCTGTTTCAGAACTACAAATCCCATGAGGCATAGCAAGACTGACAGCCACAAGCATGACACCCAGAGGCAGAAGCATGATGGGACTTGTTTTGCAACAGCTGGAGGTCCGCTAATTGCATATCCCTGATATAGAGCATAGCTTGTCCACCTCCTGCTAATTCACACATTCCCGCTGGTCAGTGAGTAATGAGCCAACAGATCTGTGTGTGAGTGGAGCTTTGCCTGTTCAGAATGCTCACAGTGGTCATCAACCCTGTCCTCAGGACCCACTAAAGGCCCCTTTCACACGGGACGGATCAGTAATGATCCACCCCGTGATGATCCGCTTGCTCAGCGGGGATCGCTCCGTTGTCCCCGCTGAGCCGGCGGATAACAGGGCGTTCCCAGCACACTGTGCAGGGACCGCCCTGTCATCTCTCCGCTCTCCTCTATGGGGGACTGGATGAACACGAACCGTCTGTCCGTGTTCATCCGATCTGCTCTGCAGACGGATAGAAAAATAGGATTTTCCTCCGTCTGCAGAATCGGACAATTGCGGAGGCGGACGATAGCGGGTGTCTGCGGATGTTTATCCGCAGACACTCGCTATCCCATAGGGATGCATGTATGTCCGTATTTCATCCGCAAACGGATGGATGAAATCCGGACATAATGTCCACATGTGTGAAAGGGGCCTAACAGGCCAGGTTTGCAAGATAACTAAAATACATCACAGGTGATATAATTTGCTGCTCAGTGATTGCAGTATTCTACTCTGCATCTCCCCAAGGTAATACATAAAACCTGGCCTGTTAGTGGGCCCTGAGGACAGGACAGGATTGATGACCACTGATCTAACGTTCAGGCATAGCAGATGCAATGAAAGCTGCTGCTGATTAGAGCCCATTTTCATAATATATATATTTTTAATAAATAACACTTAAAACGTTTTCTGCCTTTTGCATAGCTGCAGCATTGCTGGATTGTACTAGCAGTTTAACGGACTGCTTTCACGTTTTTACTAAAATTGTTCTAGAACACCCGGTAACACTTATATAGTATAATAGCAAAGCAGTCTGCAATTTAGGCATCTTTACAAGTGTCATGTGAAAATTAGTTTATGTGTTTTGCTGCTTTAGAAAAACAGAGGACAGTGCTGCAGGGTAATTGTGCAATGTTGCAAGCCAGATCAGTAGGGTTCCCACACTCCCCAGTACAGCTCCGGCACCTGCCCAACTCAGAGAAATGCTGGAGGCACGCATCCAGCTGGCTTGGTGTGCAAGTGGAATTCCATGCAGCTTCCAGCAGCCTAATGACACTCCCACAGCAGTGCCTCATTGCAGTGACAAGCACCATGGACAGCCGTCATCCACACCGACACAAACACATTATGTGACATCTTCACTAATTACCTTCATCTATAAAAAGGATGAGGGGAAATAATTATGTCAAACTACAAATACAGTAAAAGCCTTCCAGATTAAAAAGCTGCACACAAAGCCGTAGTCTGAAGTGCTTTAGCACAGTCGGCCTTAAAGTGAACGCACACTGTTTAAGTACGTTTTTCCTAACCGATATAAAAGCAGTCACATGGCCCAGATCATTCCCAGCCTGTCTGCAGGGAAAGATAAGCAGGAGGAGCTTCTAGTCCTACAGCTTTCAGAGTAAAAATTATGGACGCATTTCTGCCAGTCACAGTTTGTGTCACACCCCTCCAGCCTGTGTCTTAGAATAAGAGGGAGCTGAAGCCTCCATCAATCTACAATCACCAGCCACTTCATTAAGTACGCCTGTTCTATTGCTTGGTAACATAAATTGCTAAATCACCCAATCACACGGCAGCAGCTCAATGCATTTAGGCATCTATACGCGATGAAGACAACGTGCTGAAGTTCAAACCAAGCATCAGAATGGGGAAGGGAATTTAAGTGACTTTGAACGTGGCATGGTTGTTGGTGCCAAATGGGCTGATCTGAGTACTTCAAAAACTGCTGATCCACTGAGATTTTCACGCACAATAATCTCTAGGGTTTACAGAGAATGATCAGAAAAAGAGAAAATATCCAGGGGGTGACAGTTGTGTGGAGGAAAATGCCTTGTTGATGTCAGAGGAGAATGGGCAGACTGGTTTGAGATAATAGAAAGGCAACAGTAACGCAAATAACCACTCGTTACAACCAAGGTATGCAGAACACCATCTCTGAATGCATTGAACCTTGAAGCAGATGGGCTACAGCAGCACAAGACCACACCAGGTGCCACTCCTGTCATCTAAGAACAGGAAACTGAGGCTACAATTCACCCAGGCTCACCAAAATTGGACAATAGAAGATTGGAAAAATGTTGCCTGGTCTGATGAGTCTCGATTTCAGCTCTGACATTCAGATAGTAGGGTCAGAATTTGGCATAAATAACATGAAAGTATGGATCCATCCTGTCTTGTATCAACCATTCAGGCTGGGTGGTGATAGTGTGGGGGGGATTTATGACTACAGTGTACCCATCTTCAGATGGCTACTTCCAGCAGAATAATGCACCATGTCACAAAGCTCAAATCATCTCACCGCTGGATTCATGAACATAACAATGAGGTCACTGTACTCCAATGGCCTCCACACTCACCAGATCTCAATCCAATAAAGCACCTTTGGGATGTGGTGGAACAGGAGATTCCCATCATGGATGTGCAGCCGACAAATCTACAGCAACTACGCAATGCTATCATGTCAACGTGGACCAAAATCTCTGAGGAATGTTTCCAACACCTTGTTAAATCAATGCCATGGAGAATGAGGGCAGTTCTGAAGGCAAAAGGGAGTCCAACCAGGTACTAGCAGAATGGTGCTGGACCCTTATTTTTTTTTGTCCAAACTGGAATCAGATTGCATGGGTGTTCAGATCCATGCAATCAGTTTTCATCTGCACTGCATTCTGCGAACCAATTTGGGGGCAATTAACTTTATATTGACACCTGCAGTGAGAACTTCCTGCCAGTCAGATGTGATGTGGGTACCCGCATAGGAATCGCTGTGGTTCTCGCATCGCACCAGTGTGAACTGATCCTAAAGGAGCCCAAAAATTCACGTCTCTGTCCCTATTCTCCACATCATCCACCCAATCAAAGAACGCCTTGTAAAAGCAGTGCACTGTAGTGATGCCAACTACTGCAGTCATAGTCAGCTTCCATAGCAGCCAATCAGGTATGAAACATGCAAACATACATCAGCCCAAACTGGACCAATGTAATGCTGGCCATATACTATATGAAAAAAACGTCCGGAATTCAGTCATTTGGCCAGTTCGTTTGTTTTTTCGGACAGTTAATAAGCACAGAATTGGTAAATCGGTGGGACGTTTTTGAGCCGAAAAAATTAAGGACAAGTTTGGAAATTTTCTGCCGAACGATTAACCTTTCAATTTATGTGTTTCCCATCTGAACTGTTTGCACTAGGTATATGTAAAAAAATGAACAAAAATTTATTAATTTATGTTCACTGAACGATTTATGGGTCATTACATGGCACTATGGTTTGCTCTCATGGCCGAATGTTTTGTTGTTCAAAAATGGGTTTGGCAGATTTTTCATGTAGTGTATGGCCAGCATAAGTATGCCAACCTCATACCTGGAGGTCAGCTTTAATGTGCAATTGATTTTTCAAATGGTACCACAGCCATTTTTCTTCACATGACAGATCAGCTTTTACCAGCTATTCCTGCCGTCAGTGCCAGGAAACAAACATTGCAACTGTGTAGAAATTGAAAACTGCATCTACTCAAGGGATCACTGGGAGTTGTAGAACATACTCCGTTCCCTGCGCCAACATTCAGATTATACCAATAGAGGTCTGAATCGGAGTCTTTCAAAACATGACAGATAAGGAAGTCTGCACTGGTGTGTGGGAATCCCCCTCGCATCACAAGCAGAGTTCTCAGGATTGCTAGATTATAGATACTAGTAAAGGCTTGCTTGATTCTGAATGAAAAGGTTTAGGGATGCAACAATGCTAAAGATGTTCAAAAGGCGCAACGATTTTGGAGGGGGGGGGAATTGTTGAACTGTGTGCTGGTAAAGACTCTGGGTGGTTTTAAAGTGGTTGTAAACCCTTACAAACTACTTTGACGACCTACAGGTAAGCCTAGATTAAGGCTTACCTGTAGGTCCTAGAAATATCGGAGATATTTACTAAAAGACAGGCACCGTAGACAGCGGTGCGCAGGTGCCATTAGTGTCGGCTCCCGTGCACATGTGCGGGAGTGACGTCATCGCTGCTCCGGCGCTGTGAGTGGCCAGAGCAGCGACACCCGGAAGAAGATGGACGCTCCATACTACAGGGGACAGTGGTGACTTCGCTGGCTCCTGTGTCAGGTAAGTGACACATAATGGGCTACTATGCGATGCATAGTAGCCCATTATGCTTTACCTCTGCAGGGAGACAAAGAAGAAGTAAATCCATCAGGGTTTACTTCCTCTTTAATGGAGAGTAAGTACACAAGAAACTGTGGAGGATGTGACAGTGAGTATGTAGGAGAGGAGAAGAAGAGTATGATGGGGGACAGTATGTACAGGAGAAGAGTGCGGAGGGCATGACAGTGGGTAATACATGCAGGAGAGGGAAGGAGGGAGTATGATGGGGCAGTATGTGCAGGCAAAGTGTGCAGACAATATGACAGTGGGCAGCACAAGCATGAGAGGAGGAGAGGAGTATGTGGGTGCAGTTTGTGCAGGAGGAGAGTGGGGAGGGTATGACAGTGGGCATTAGATGCAGGAGAAGATAAGAGGAGTATGATAGGGGCAGTATGCACTGGAGAGGATAAGAGAAGTATGATGGGGGCAGTATGGGCAGGAGAAGAGTGTGGAGCATATGACATTGGGCAGTATGTGCTGGAGAGGAGAAGAGAAGTATGATGGGGGCAGTACGGGCAGGAGAAGAGTATGGAGCGTATGACATTGGACAGCATGTGCTGGAGTGGATACGAGTATGATGGGGCAGTATGTGCAGGAGAAGAGTGCAGAGGGAATGACAGTGGGCAGAACATGCTGGGGAGGATAAGAGGATTATAACGGGGGCAGTATGTGCAGGAGACGTGTGTTCAGGGTATGACAGTGGGCAGTATGTGCAGGAGACGTGTGTACATGGTATGACAGTGGGCAGTACGTGCAGGAGACGTGTGTACATGGTATGACAGTGGGCAGTACGTGCAGGAGAAGTGTGTTCAGGGTATGACAGTGGGCAGTATGTGCAGGAGAGAGGAGAGGGGTGTATGAGAATAGGCAGCAAGTGCAAGAGAGAATTGGGGAAGGTATGACAGTGGGGAGTACTACAGGAAAGAAAGGAGTGGGAAGGTATGGACAACTTGCAGAACACGTAACCCTTTAATTCACAAATGGTGGTTTCCATATTTGGCAAAAAATCATCACAACACATTACTATAGCCATACAGGTGTAGGACAGGTGGGAATGATCGCACCTAAATACATTTTGCACCCATTTAAAAAAACAAAATGAAATGGTAAAATTATAAAGCCAAGCTTTTCACACAGACGGTTTAACAAAAGACAGATAGAGGTCAATGGTTATTGTCCAGGAAATGGGCCTATTGAAACAGGTTTTGCTATAGGAGGCAGGAAGCAGTACCGTGGACACAGGATAAATTGGGGACAGGGATGGCGATTGAAGAGGGGACAGACACTAAAACTAAAGCCGGCTATACATGGATCGAAATTTGTCCAGTTCAGCAGGGAATGGCCCGAAATTCAATCCATCTATGGGCAGGCAGGCTGGGCACCAAAGTCGATCCATTGAGTGATTTTTCTTTCCTTCCACCTGCTTAAATCAGGGTCATTAGAAGTCCAAAATAGTGGAGCGTATTATGGAGTTTTGTGGGGTATTGCTTGGTTGGCAAGCCTCAAATTTCTATTGGATGAGGGACAGTGGAGGGGAGAATATTTGGCATGGTGCACTGATATAATGTATATCTTATAAATGCTGAAGACTTGGTGCCAAGCACATGTGCTAAACCTTCACACGGTGGAGTTGATTTGCTAATACTGGAGAGTGAAATATCTGGTGCAGTTCTGCATAGAAACCAATCAGCTTCCATATTTTATTGTCAAAGATTAACTGAACAAGCCGATTGGCTACCATGCACAGCTGCACTAGATTTTTCACTCTCCAGTTTTAGTAAATAACCTCTGTATGTCTGGGTTCAATGTGCAATGTCAATGGGGAGGATATGCAAAGTGTTCAATATGCAAGGTTTGTGAAGAAAACCAATATCTGTGTGCAGGAGGTGGCATCTCATTGCTAAATACATGCTAAAGCTGGGTTGAATGAAAAAAAAAAAAAAACAGAAAAAACTCACAGATCCTTGCATTCACACAAGCGAAGTGGATGCAGGTATCCACCCCTCTGTTTTCTGACAACAAAACTCAGAATACACCGATCAGCACTGCAACCATTGGCTGCAAGTGCTGATTGAAGGCTGGTTTTCCAGCACGACCATTAAACAGAAGCTGGTTGTTAGACCAACTTTTACTGACCAGAAGAAGAACACAAACATTGAAATTCGTCCAATTCCTGCTGAACCAGCTGAATTTTCGCTGTATGTATATACCCAGCTTAACTGTGAGTAAATCTAAAATAATAATCCTTAAAGTGGTTGTATAGGCAGGTTTGTTTTTAATCTTAATATATTCTATGCATTAAGATACAAATCTTTATGTATGCAGCACCCCTCTCAGCCCCCTTAATACTTATCTGTGATGTCCATGAATGCCTTGGCCGTTCCAGGAGTCTCCTTCTTGATTGGTCGAAACACAGCAGCGGCACCACTGGCTCCCACTGATGTCAATCAAATTCAGTTAGCCAATCAGGAGAGAGAGGAGGGTTTGCCGAACCGCAGTTCAGTGTCTGAATGGATACACCGAGCTGCAGCTTGGCTCGGGTGCCCCCATAGCAAACTGCTTGCTGTAGGGGTACTCAACAGGAGAAAGGGGCCAGAAGCTCTGGCCAGGGACCCAAGAAGAGGGGAATCACTTCACAGAGCAGGTAAGTATAACATGTTTGTTATTTTAATAGGAAAAAATAAATAAAACGAGACGAGAATCACTTTAATAAACAGAGCCGGGATATAGTGTTCATGGATATTGCAACTGTAAGAAGGAACACCGATTTGGAGAATAATTTTTTTCTTATTGAGGAATGCTAATATGTACTCACAGTTAAGCCTCATACACACAATGAGAAAACCAGACAAAAAAATTCCACTTTCGACGCAATCCTATGATAATCTGGTCGTTAGTACACAGCTTTGGTCTGAAATTTTCAGAAGAGACAAACATGCAAATTTTTCTCGTACATTACCAGATTGTGCGATTTACGTTTAGAGTTACAGTGTTCATCCGAACATACAATACAAACACACTACAACACATTACATCACTTCTAAAAAAAAATTCTGTCTGACAAGAATTTTTGTAACCTATTCGCTTTCGATATGAGACAAGCATGCAAAAAACAAAACAAAAAAAACGGACAATCATTCGTCTCATTGTGTGTGCTAGGCTTTAGGCATGGTTCACACGTACAGGTGAGACTAAGCGCAGGCGCATTTATCATACATCATGTGTAGGGCAGCACATTAATTTCAATGTGCTGCCCTACATGTGAGAAACACTTAAAAAAAAAAGTCCCTTTTTTCCTAAAATGCTCCCATCAAAACACAGGGCTCAGCAGCACCATGCAATTTGGCGTTTGCCGATGCATGGTAGTGCCATCAATCTATGGCCCTGCTGCAAGTCTTCCAACTAAAGGGCAGTGCATTTCTGCGCATGTCAAGAAAACATGCATTTTTGCGCACGTTCTCCACATGCATAGATGTGAACTTAGTCTTAGAGTGTTCAGTGTGTGTCTATAGACACACATAGCCCAGCTTAGGAGCATGCCTGCACGAGTGCCCCATAGCACCCAGCTTGTGATGAGTGCACCCAGAAGGAGCAGACAGTGCCAGTGGGGGGGGGGGGGGCACCAAATAAGAGGTAAGGGATAGAGGAGCATAAACATTTTTTTACTGAGAAAAAAATACTTTAGCCTTTAATATCACTTTAAAGAATGTCATTAGGGTAAAGATAGGTGTTTTGTAGAACCATGTCCATATTAAATGAATAATCCCCTAATTAAAGCCTATACTCTGCCTATAATAATGGTTTGCTAAATGCACAGCAAAAAAATGTGTCCCTGGAACTTTTTTTTTAAATGTTGGCAACTATGATGTGTATTGGAGGTGGCATCTCACAGAAGAAAACCAATGTGTGTGCAGGAGGAGGGATATCAGTGAAGAAGCCAATGTGCTGAAGTAGAATATTACTAAGGAAAAAACAATGTGTGTGCTGGAGGTAGGATCTCTCTAAAGAAAACCAATGTGTGTGCTGGAGGCAGGGCAGGACTTAGGGTGGTGGGGGCCCCTGGGCTTGAGTCACTTTCGGGCCCTGCCTTTCATACATTACCGTATTTATCGGCGCTTAACACGTGCCAGTGTATAACACGCACCTCAAGTTTAGGAGGGAATTTTAAGGAAAAAAACTTTTAGGAGAGAAGTTTAAGGAAAAAACTTACATTTAAATACCCATCAATGCAGCCTTATCAGTGTCCATCTGCAGCCTTGTCAGTTGCAGCCTTGCTATTGCAGTCTTGATGTTTCAAAATGGCGCAGCCGAGATACAGAGTCCTGTGTATCTCGGCGGCTCTCGGGTCCTCTCAGCGGCTATCTGGTCCTCTCGGCGGCTCTCGGGTCCTCTTGGCAGCTGTCAGGTCCTCTCGGGTCCTCTCGCAGTCCCGAGCAGAGCCAAGAGTAGACGAGTGTACTCGGCTCGGCACACAGTCATGTCCTGTCCCTGTGTTATGTCCATCATAGGGCGGGACTGGGCATGACTGTGAGCCGAGATGAGTGCACTTGGCTATGTATCCCGGCAGGGCCCATGGGCTTGAGCCCAGTCAAGCCCAATGGTAAGTCCAGCCGTGGCTGGAGGTAGGATCTCTCTGAAGAAAAACAATGTGTGTGCTGGAGGTAGGCTCTCTCTGTAGAAAACCAATGTGTGTGCTGGAGGTAGGCTCTCTCTGTAGAAAACCAATGTGCGGGCTGGAGGTAGGCTCTCTCTGTAGAAAACCAATGTGTGTGCTGGAGGTAGGATCCTTCATTACCCGGGCTGGTGACATCACTCCCCTCGCGCTGCACAGTCATCTAGGACCTGTCACGGTGCCCTGCGCCGCTCGCGCATGTGCAGTGGGTGCCCAGCTGTGAAGCCACAGCCGGGTGCCCACAGTAAGAATGAAGGCGCCACGAGTTGAGCGGGGAACAAGGCGGGGCTTCGTTCCCCCGCATCGCTGGACCTTGGGACAGGCAAGTGTCCGATTATTAAAAGTCAGCAGCTGCAGTATTTGTAGCTGCTGACTCTTATTTTATTTTTTTTAGAGTGGACCCCACTTTAAGCTTAAAAAAAACAAAAGAAACAAACAGCTCTCTAAGCTTTGTGTATGGAAATGATGCACAAGGTAAACAATTATTATTTTTTTTTTTTGAGTAAAGTATTTTTTCTGTTTCCTATTCAAAATATTTATGTTCACTTCCTGTAGTCACAAAAGGAAGTAAGAGTGAATCTCTCCCAAAGCAAGGTAAATTCCCTCATAGGCTCATTTTACACCGATGCAATTTTTCATGCTTTTTGCAGAAACACAGGACATTTCTAACATGGGTCCCTATGGAAAACATTCACATCAATGCATTTTTGTGCCTCTGCTTTTTTGGAAAGGGTCGGGGACTTTTTTTTAAAACACAAAATGATGCTTTTTTTTGCTCAGCAGACCAATGGAGAAGCTGCAGAAAAAGCATGTAGAGCGTTTTTACCATGATTTTGACGTGATTTGTGCTTTTTATTGTCCAACCACAAGTTTGCCACAAAAAAAGCGTAAAAATGCAAAACGCAGCTAAAAGCACAGCAGAAACGCTCAAAAAGCAAACTGCATAGGTGTGAATGGACCCTTAGACAGTTACCAAAACAAGGATAGAGCGGAAACTTTCGAAAGGGGACATTTGTGCTTGTGATAACTCCGAATTTTAGATTTACCCCTCATTTCCAGTCCTAGAGACAGTGGCACTAGGATACAAAGAGGGCAAGTCTCCCTAAAGAGGCGAGACTGCAATAAAACCCTGACCGTGCCATTAAAGCGGAGTTTTACCCAAAAGTGGAACTTGCGCTTATCTGATTCCCCCTCCGGTGCCACATTTGGCACCTTTCGGGGAGGGTGAGTACCTGTTTTTTTACAGGTATCCTGTCCCCACTTCCAGGAGACCAGGCCGCGGCAAAGTACATCAGCAGCTTGGCACCCCTCCTCCTCCTTCTGCCGGGCCAGTGAAAGAGGGCAGCGCACTTTGCGCATGCGCAGTAGGGACCCGGCCATGAAGCTGAAAGGCTACGCTGCCAGGTTCCCTTATTAGGAATGGCGGCGGCAGCACCTGACCAGTCATCTGCCCACGCTGCTGATTGTGGCCCGCAAGCGGTGGCCCTCGCGCTTCACAAGGTTGGGCACCCTTGACATACAGAAATAGAAGGGACAATGTAAGTTAAACAGAGTGTGGTATCACTTTACTAGCACAGCCCCGTAGAGGGGGAAACATCTACTCAGCAGAAAAGCAAAGTGTACTCTTCATTCTCTGCTCTGTTGTATCAGTACAGCAAGAATGAGATAGGAATACATTTCTCCACCAAGGATCGTATTTGCTGAACCATGATCGACAGCCAGGCCTTCAGAAAAAAAAAAAAACCTGCATTCTTCAGACACTTGGAAAGAAACTTTATTTTCCAGCTACAGCTCAGGAAAAATATAATCCCGCTCAGGTGGACACACAACACATGACCTCTCAAACAAAATAAATCACAGTTTTTCAGGCTCTGATATTTCCGTCTCAAAGTATATTTATGTTAATATTCCCTCTCCGCACTTGTGACCTGCCCCCGGATGCTCCCTCATCATCATTGTACTCTTGTCCATACATGTACACATTTCACAACTCAAGTCATCAGTTTACCTTCACTAAACTGCACATAAATCTTCTGCTACCATGGAATCTCTCATATGGGCCGGGGTACTTACTAGTTACAATACCCCAAACCTTAATTCTGCTAATATCTGACAGGACATACTTATCAAGACTTACAGTACCTCACAAAAGTGAGTACACCCCTCATTTTTGTAAATATTTTATTATAACTTTTCATGTGACAACACTGGAGAAATGACACTTTGCTACAATGTAAAGTAGTGAATGTACAGCTTGTATAACAGTGTACATTTTTTGTCCCCTCAATATAACTCACACACAGCCATTAATGTCTAAACCGCTGGCAACAAAAGTGAGTACACCCCTAAATGAAAATGTCCAAAGTGGGCCCAAAGTGTCAATATTATGTGTGGCCACCATTCATTTCCAGCACTGCCTTAACCCTCTTGGGCATGGCGTTCACCAGAGCTTCACAGGTTGTCACTGGAGTTCTCTTCCACTCCTCCATAACGACATGATGGATCTGGTGGATGTTAGAGACCTTGCGCTCCTCCACCTTCCATTTGAAGATGCCCCACAGATGCTCAATAGGGTTTAGGTCTGGAGACATGCATGGCCAGTCCATCACCTTTATCATCAGCTTCTTTAGCAAGACAGTGGTCGTCTTGGAGGTGTGTTTGGGGTCGTTATGTCGGAACACTGCTCTGTGGCTCAGTCTCCGAAGGGAGAGAATCATGCTCTGCTTCAGTATGTCACAGTACATGTTGGCATTCATGGTTCCCTTAATAAACTTTAGCTCACCAGTGCCGGCAGCACTCATGCAGCCCCAGACCATGATAGTCCCACCACCATGCTTGACTGTAGGCAAGACACACTTGTCTTTGTACTCCTCACCTGGCTGCCGCCACACACTCTTGACACCATCTGAACCAAATAAGTTTATCTTGGTCTCCTCAGAGTAGACCATGGGACATGGTTCCAGTAATCCATGCTTGTCTTCAGCAAACTGTTGGCAGGCTTTCTTGTGCATCATCTTTAGAAGAGGCTTCCTTCTGGGACGACAGCCATGCAAGACCAATATGATGCAGTGTATGGTCTGAGCACTGACAGATCCTCAGAGAGTTCTTTGCCATGAGGTGCCATGTTGAACTTCCAGTGACCAGTATGAGAGCGTGAGAACGATAATACCAAATTGAACACACCTGATCCCCATTCACACCTGAGATCATGTAACACTAATGAGTCACATAACACTGGGGAGGGAAAATGGCTATTTGGGCCCAGTTTGGACATTTTCACTTTGGGGTGTACTCACTTTTGTTGCCAGTGGTTTAGACATTAATGGCTGTATGTGGAGTTATTTTTAGGGGACAGTTAATTTACAATGTTATACAAGCTGTACACTCTCTAAATTTACATTGTAGCAAAGTATAATTTCATCAGGGTTGTCACATGAAAAGATATGAATAAAATATTTACAAAAATGTGAGGGGTGTACACACTTTTGTGAGATTCTGTACATAGATTAACAGCTCAACTGCAATCCCAAGCCTATTACATGCGATTAGAAAATCGGACATAAAATACTGCTTTCAAATCATAGTCTGATCGTTTTTACACAGCTTTCGAGAGTTGATCACGACGGTTCATTCAAAATTATCAGAAGGGACAAACATGACATTTTTTCTTGTGCAATACCAGAACAATGATTTTCGTTTAATCAGCACAGTATTAATTCGGAAAAAAACGGAAGACCAAAACCACGCATGCACGGAAATGAAAGAATACATCACTTTTAAATTTGTATTCTGGCGTATGAGAATTTTCATAACTTTAGTAACCTAAGTTATAAGACTAGCATGCAAAAAAAAAAAACGAAAAAAAAATAAATAAAACAATAATTCGTGCAATATTCTCTTCGTGTGTACGAGGCTTTAGGTTACATGGACATTTGCAGATGCAAGGGAGCTCTACTGTAAAACTGCGGCATTTTCCAGGACCTGAAAAGCCCCAGGTGGCACATGCAGTAAGGGTTGCCAACGTCAGTAAATTTACTGAGAGTTTGTAAAAAATCTGATTTTTACAACTGTCTGTAAATTTAAGGGGCTAATATATCCTCACGCTGTATTGACTTTTTACGTATAAACTAGCCAAATGACTTGTTATGCGTCTTGTCGGTGTTTCCATATCGTGTGTATACTGTTTACATATCGATTGTCCATGTTTTGTCACAAAAAAATGCTGCGGGAGGTTGGAAACACTGCATACAGCCCACCATAGAAGCACATGGCTTTACATGCTTGTACTCTTGTAAACACCAATGCTCAGCGTTTACCCAGTGTATGACGTAATTCCTGAATGTTGAAGTTTTGCCATCTGTGGCTCCCCAGGCACGAGAATGCAAGGAGTTTTATGCTAGAAAACATGTGCATGCATGTACCCTAAAAATGTCTACTCAAGTGGAAGAGTGAGCTGCAGGGCTGTCGGAAGAATTTGCAATAAAGTAAAACGTATTCTGTATTAGTAGAATATGGCTGCAGCACATTTTCATCTCTCTCACTTCTCCAATGATTTGTTCATCTGGGAGCAGGAGTACCTGAGCTGTGTAGATTTGTCCATAGACGGTACAAAAATCTTGGCCGGTTTGGCAGCGACCACCTGAGATTCCAACCATGTATGGAAAGGCTGGTTGTACCCAAGTTAATTGATTAATCAACTTGGGTACAACCAGCCTGTTGGTTTTTACATTTGATTATTACTAGTGGTAATTACTTCTGGCAGGATCAAAAGGCAAAAAAGGCAGATAAAACAATTTCAATGTTATATTTAACTAAAAGGGAGAAAATAAGGTAAGTTTACAATTATTTTAACATACACTGAAATGTCTTGTCCTCATTCAAGTGATTATTTTTTCACATTTTTTTTTTTACTTATCACATGCCCTTAGAGATTTCTCTTCCTGTACTGACACCCATCATCTGACCGTTCAGAAACCTCCCTACCTGCTAGATTTTTTTTTTTTTTTTTTTGACTGCACAAAGTTTTGTTTGGCGTTGGGCTGTAACTTTGAATGAACATCCACCGTTTGTGTTTGAATTCTCCAAGTAGTAATTTTAAAAAAGGGTTTCAACTCCAGCTGTCCGACAAGTAACATCCGGTGCTGAGAAGCTAGTCATACATTCATAGATTTATTTTGATCAGCCTGCAGGCTAAATGAAAGAAATCGAATGGATCCCTACAGCCACACAAATGGCAAACCGAGGCTGTCAGAATACAGCTGCAGGGGGCTGTTCAGCCAACCATTTTCAGCCCAGATCCTTCAAAAAAAGTCATCAAATCGGGCTAACAGAGCCACCCACTGTCAGAATTTCAGCCAATTTAAAGGAATCAACCAAAATAATTTTAACAGTGTATGGCCAGCTTTGCAAAGCTTCAGGTGGAAGGGTATCTAAAGTGGCTACAAATCACAGCGTCTAATTTTTGAGATGTGTGAGCCCTGTTGTATTACTAATCTCTGCATTAAAAATGAAAATCGATATGCTGTGAAATGACTGGCTCCAAGTGATATAGAGATTAAACTAATTTTTCTACATAGGTTGTACTGGTTTATCTGCAGTCTTCCCTGTAAAGTCCAGAATTTATAAAGCCTGTCTGAGCTGTCAGGAAAAAAAAAAAAAAAAAAAGGGACAGAGAGCTGAAGTTGCACTCTACAGAGCTCAGTGACGAGAGCTCCGACAGTTGATTGGAGGGAAGGGACACACCCCTCCACACAGGAACAGAGCTGAGGCTGTCAATCAGCTGGAGCTCCTCTCCCTGTCACTGTCTTTCTCTTGGTGTCAGAAGGGATTCATGCTGATAAAGGAACAAAGCAGCAGGCAGAAATGACAAGTAGGTCTCATACACACAATTCCTGTTTTACTTTTTTCCTCTCTGCCATTAAATGCCTCTCCATCTATGCACACATTGGTGTTTACAGGAGTATAGAAGCAGGAGTATTTAGGAGGGAGGAAAAAAAATAAAAAAATAAAAAATAAAATAAAAAGGAGCGTTGGCCCAAAAAAATAAAAATAAAAAAAAAACAAAACAGGCACAGATGTGCATTCGCATGCTGATACATTCTAATAGCCGGAATACAAAATATACAATGCACTAATGCCAAATGCGCATGCAAAAGCGCATGCAAAAGCGCATGCAAAAGCGCAGCTTTTACCACCGTTTTTCCAGCTAGTCTTCTCCTAGGTGTCCTTTGGAGTACAGTGTGCATGGAACCTATAGCAGAAGAACAAGGCAGCAGACAGAAATTACAGCACTCTTAAAAGGAGATCTAAAGCATGGGTCTTCAAACTACGGCCCTCCAGTTGTTCAGGAACTACAATTCCCATCATGCCTAGTCATGTCTGTGAATGTCAGAGCTGCACAATGCCTCATGGGATGTGTAGTTTTGCAACAGCTGGAGGGCCGTAGTTTGAGGATCCCTGATCTAAAGGTTCGTTTAAAAAAAAAAAAAAGCACGTCATACCTCCTCGGAGCTAGTCTGTGCAGTTCGTTTTGCACAGACTGGCCCGATCCTCCTCTTCTGGGGTCCCTCAGCGGTGCTCCTGGCTCCTCCTCTTTGAGTGCCACAGAGAGCTGCTCTCCCTCGGGGGGCACTCGTGCACGCTCCCATGTCCTGCTGCTGCATCCATTGACACAGGCAGCAGAACTCAGCCCTGCCCCTGGCTCCCCGCATCATTGGACTGGAAGCAGCGGGAGCCAATGTCTGCGCTGCTATCAATCTATCCAATCAGGACCCGAGACACCAGCTGAAGCTGGTGTGCTCATCATCGTTGCTGGAAAGACCGGGTCCAGGCAAGTAAAAGGGGGGCTCTGGGGGTCTGCTGCACTAAAGGAGGTTTTTCACCTAATGCACAGAATACATACAACCCCTTTAATTGAGACAAGTACACACTATAGAGCACGTGTCAAACACAAGGCCCGCAGGCCGAATCCGGCCCTCAAGGCCATTTCATGTGGCCTTTGCACCCCCTCGTCTCACCAATCGGCTGCAGAAAGGAACACAGAACTTCTCCTATGGATGAACCTCTGTGCAGCCACAGCACCCCCTCATCTCCACCTCCCCAGGTCTGAGCATTCAGCAGACTCCAGCCGCTGACTCCAGCCCTCTTCTGGTCCTCGTCCAAAACCTGCAATTTCTGCTTCCCATCTCCAGCTTCTTTCCAGCAGAAGCACAAAGTAAGGGGGGTGCACTGTAATGTAAGGAAGGGTGGGGGACCCCTGACTTCTCCTCTGATCCTCGTCCAAAACCTGCAATTTCTGCTTCCCACCTCCAGCTTCTTTCCGGCAGAAGCACAAAGTAAGGGGGTTGCACTGTGTTGTAAGGAAGGGTGGGGGACCCCTGACTTCTGATATTAGTGGGGTGGCTCTGGATATCTAGTCTTACAGATGCAACTGGCTTTGAGGTCAACCATAATGCTGATGTGGCCCACAATGAAATTGAGTTGGACACCTCCGCTATAGAGGGATGTGCTTTGCTTATACATCATGTCTGAGGTTTACAACCACTTTAAAATGTGGGTGTGAGCGCAGTGTTTGCCCGCACAGGGATGCAGTCAGTCCCATTCACGTCAACTAGGATGTGGACACAGCCGCTACTCCCAATATGGCACCTGTGTGGGTACATGTCACTGAATGAGACCATCCGCTAAGATCTCTCTCCTAGACCAATGGTTTCTGGTGTCATTGCTGGTACCCACAGGTAGCCTGATAGTTTCTAAGGTGGTGGCTGCTGGACAAAAGCATCCACAGACTACGAATAATGTTTTCTACAGAACACAAGGAATTCCAGCAGATGCAGTGACATGGCACATTCAAAAAACACAAACCAATTTCCAAACTCAAATTACTGTGAGACATTGAAGCTATTCATTTTAGACATTATGGTCACTTTACCAGGATGATGAAGAAAGCCACCTCTTGCAGCAATCAGAATTACAATCACTGTAATTCATGTCTAAAATTACATGCAAGGGAAACCGGTTTCCCCCCGGCCAAGGGAAATAGAATCCAGTGTCCTGTGGCCAAGACGTCGGTGACACATATCATTCAATAGCCGGGCACTACACGGCATCTCATGTTTACAAACAACCGAGCTCAGTTAAAAATATTCCCCGGTTATGGCACAGATGACGATAATTACAGGTTATGTAGCTGTAACACTCAGGAATATAAAGCTGTATACCACATGTTCATACAAGATGATCCTCCTGCTGAGCCCACGCGACTGTAACCCAACAACTCACTGCCCTTCCCTTCAGCCACAACCTGCGTACATGGAAGTGGAATCTAGGGCATGTTCTGCACAACTTTCACTTTGAACTTATTTACAATTGTTCTATTGTAGCTAGAATGTCAAATTGTAACATGAATAAAAAGAAAAAAAAGGCAACATTTTTGCAGCAACAAAAGCAACTTTGCAATATCAACTAGTGCCAGCACCATAGGGACAGCTCTACACAGTACAGAACCTAAAAGCTCAGTTTTAGCCGGTGGCAGCCCATCAATTAGGGGCACCGCCCCCTCTATCTACGCCACCCCCTATAGGAGTAAAGAATAGATTCATGCCCTAGCATGAATCTATCCACTGCCACCTCCTATTCATGCATCCCGCCCCCTTCATGACGCGGGGCGCCTGAATTACAGCGGCAGGGGTGTTTTTTTAATGCACCCGATTAGAGCCAGAGACTAATAGGCTTCAAAATAGGGTGGGCGCAGAGCATGGAGCCATGAGCCCACCCAGGTGTTACAACAGAGAATGAATATTCACTGATCCTCCATCCTGCCAATCAGAAGCAGGTCTGAAACCCATTTTCCGATTGGCTGTAAAGAGAAGACTCCAGATTTGGTAGCCGAGGAGTAGGGATGAGCTCAGGCGTGTTCACATGCTCCACATGCAGAGCCGGCCAGAAAATCGGTGCAATGCTGCGCTAATCACAGGTAGTGAGACATTGCCCGATCTCTGCAGCCGCACAACGAGAGAACGTCTCACTGCCTGTGATTAGCGCAGCACCGACTTCCTGGCGGGCTCTGCGCGTGGAGCATGCAAAGACGCCAGGAGGAGGAAGAAATCAGAAGCCGCCAATGCCCATTGAGAGCAGAGTAAGGGAAAGCTGTCGCCGGTGAAGCGCTGCATATATGGGGGTAAGTGCATCAGACTGACCGACCGACAGGGTTCACCACACTCATTGCTCAGGCCTTTCAGCAAAACCAGACAGGAGAGCATCAGAGGGTTTGTTTACTGTGTTTACAGTTCTAATATAAACTTGTGGAAAGTTATGAGGTATTTAAGGCAGCATCTGCAGTCATACTCAAAGGGGTTGTAAAGGCAGAAAAGTTTATCTTAATGCACGCTACGCATTAAGGTAAAAAACCTTTTGTGTGCAGCAACCCCCCTAGCACCCCCTAATTACTTACCCGAGCCCCAGCTCTCTCCAGCAATGTCCACGAGTGTCTAAACCACCTGGGACACGCCTCCTGTGGCTGTCAAAGTCAATCAATCAGGGGAGAGAGGGGTGGGGCTGGGTCTGAACGAACGGAGCTGTGACTCGGCTCCAGTGCCTCCATAGGAAGCTGCTGACTGTGAGGGCATTCGATAGGAGGGAGGGGCCAGGGGCAGAAAAGAGGGACCCAAGAAGAGGAGGATCCGGGCGGCTCTGTGCAAAACCAACTGCACAGAGGAGGCAAGTATAACAGGTTTGTCATTTATAAAAAAAAAACAAGACTTTACAATCACTTTAACAAAGGGGGAGGAGCCCTCAAAACATGTTGCCACCCACCCCCTCTTACACCTCTGGCCAAGTTGTATTATGTGGACGTGTATTGAGAGCGACCGCAGACAATCAATATCACCACCATCTGGTGGGTCTTGTGCTTCGTTCTGGGCATATTGATCCTATCAATCCTTTTGTTCCATCTTGCCATACTGACACATGCCGAACAGACAGTCTTTATATATTTCCTCATCTGATGGCAGAAAAAAAAATCTGGGAGGTGCTCACAGGGCTGGAGGAGACTGAATAGGCAGGCCCGCCCCAAGCTGACATCACTTTCACCATATAATCACAGGGAGCTCCTGAACGTCTCCTCCATCCGCCGTGATTTTCTATCATCAGTGGGACCGAGACACCTATACAGATTTTGCATTTGACTAGCCATGTATTAAAGGCGAGTTCTAAAAATTTTTAATAAACTGCCCACTAAATGGCGCTTTTCCCTTTCTATATATACACACAAGAGCGGTGGGGGAAATCGTGTGCGATTTGCGTCAATACAAAATGGGCGCAAATTGCACTGCAAAGTATCGGTACTCTGTATCGGCATTCTTACGCGCCGATAAAAAAAATGGTATCGGTGCGACCCTACATGCGTTGAGGCAGGCCAAATGGATGCACGTAGCAAACTACTCCATCGCCTATGCAGAATACCAACCAAATGCAGACCTACAGCCAGGCAGTGGGCCAAAGCTCATATAGAGGAGTTGGTGTCACTGGGAGGACGTTCAAGTGACAGTAAGGCCCCTCTGCTCTCCTTACACAATGAAAAGCCCACTAGCACAACTTGTGTTCATATATGCTATGAACGGTGTGCTTCTTGTGCGGTCTTTGTTTAACATAACGGACGATCCTGCCTGATATCCGTCAATTGTTCTAAGAAATGAGACAAAACTGACACACTGTTACTGAAATAGCAATCATCACAACCCTCAGCAGGACTACAGGAGTACACGGTGGATTGGCATTCACTGGGAACATCTTGATGCACAAATTTAACCACTTACCGACTGGCTCATGCACATTTACATTGGCAGTTTGAAGACGGCCATCTCAGTAACAGCAGCAGCTGCTGCCACAACCAAGGTATCCATCTTTAGAGCCGGAGGTTCTATTTACAATAATGGTGGTCTCTGTGGCGGATTCACCGCTAGATCACCATTATCAGCGGCGGGGGAGGTGCCACCCCCCCCCTCTCGCCGCTTACTGGAGCCGTCGGCAGCAACAGAGGCTATCGGGACCTGTCCGTGGCTGTGTATGGAGACGAGGGAGGGGAAGATGGTCCTCACCCATCTCCATACTATAGCAGGGCAGAAGCGACGTCAAAACGTCACTTCCGCCCAAACGTCTTAAAGGCACATTTTTCTGTTGTCATTTTCTCAAATGACAAATTTTTATTTTTATTTTTTTTATTGCATTTAAGTCCAAATATGAGATCCGAGGTCTTTTTGACCCCAGATCTCATATTTAAGAGGACCAGTTCACACCAGACGCAGTTCCGTTCAGTTCCGCGCGCTTTTTTTCTGCACTAAAAATGCATGCACAGTGTTTTCCATATATTCCAATGGCTCTAGTTCACACCGTGCAGTCAGTTTCTGATTGGTTTCTGGTGTAGAAACTGACCGGAACCGACTGTATTGGTGCAGAAAAAAACGGAACTGTATCTGGTGTGAACTGGCCCTAAGGGATGTTTACATTCCTTGTAATAGGAATAAAAGTTAGATTTTTATTTTTTTTCAAGTGAAAAAATAAATAAATAAAATCAAGTAAAACAAGCTCGCGCGCAGAAGTGAATGCATACGTGAGTAGCGCCCGCATATGAAAACGGTGGTCAAACCACACGTGAGGTATCACCGTGATCGTTCGAGAGAGCAATAATTCTAGCCCTAGATCTCCTATGTAACTTAAAACATGCAACCTATAGAATTTTTTTTATACGTCGCCTATGGAGATTTTTAAGGGTAAACGTTTAACGCCATTCCACCAGCGGGCGCAATTTTTAGGGTGTTGGAGAAGAAAATGTATAATGTTTGGGGGTTCCAAGTAATTTTCTAGCAAAAAAAACAAACTTGTTTTTAATTTGTAAACACAGAGTCTGAAAAAGAGGATTGGTCTTTAAAGGTACACCGCTCCCACACTAAGGGGAGCGATCATCTCGACAAAAAAAATAAAATAAAAATAATGCTGGCTGGTTCACAAAAGCGTTCAGCTTGCATTGTACAAGAGCAGTGTCTACAGCAAAGCTTTTATAAAGCTGTCTGGAAGCTCCAAAAAAAGATTGTGGAAGCCCTTAAATAATTACAGTTCATTTCTTGCTTGTGAATGTTAAATCCAAATGAGAGTACCGATTGTCACTTCCGCTCCCTGCTGCCCTTTAAGAGAGTCCCAATATGGGTAGAAGGAGGCAGGCTTCCAGATCATCTGACTGCTGTGACTGGCTGTCGCACTGGTCACATGATCGGGAGCTCTCATATGTAAGCAATGACTGGGAGCTGTCCCTGACAGCTCAGTCACTGTGTTGGGAGCGCACGTATGTGCAAGACGCACAGCAGGTGGACACAGGATAAACAAGCTGCTACACAGCTGCAGCAGGCTTTTAACAGGTTCACATTGATGCAATTTGAGATGTCAAATCACATGCCAAAATCGGCAACAATTGCAGCATCCGAATCAGTGTGACGCCGCATTTGCTGCATTGCACCAATTGCCAAAAGTAGTTTCTGTACCACTTTTTACGATTTCGGGGTGCAATTTCCATCGACATCTGTGCAGAAACCCACACAGATGTCTCTGAAATCGCCCTCGAAGTCTGGACTGACATGCAGGAATGAAATCGTGAGAGTTCAGCTGAATTCGCACAATTTCATTCCCGCAGTCAGTGTGAACCAGGGCTAAAGCGGTAGTAAACTTCAAAAAATAAAATAGGCCCTGGCAGTTTAAGTCATAATGTGTGTATGACAGACTTACCTGAAATTAAAGCCTAATACATCCCTGAGCTCCATCTCGATCCAGCGATGTTACACTAGTATCTCGGCTGCCCAGGACTCTCTCCTCATTGGCGCAATTGGCTCCTGCTGCTGTCAAATTCAGTGAGCCAATGAGGAGAGAAAGGGGGCGGGGCTGGACTGCAGCTCAGTATCTGAATGGACACAGGGAGCTGTGCCTCGGATGACACCATAGCAAGTTGCTTGCTGTGGGGGGATTTGGCAGGGGGGAGGGGCCAGCAGCGCTGGCGGGGAACGCGAGAAGAGAAGGATCGGGGTGCTCTGTGAAAAACCACTGCACAGGGCAGGTAAGTTGTTATTTTTAAAAGAAAAAAAAACTGAGACTTTAGTATCACTTTAAGTAGTATTGAAGCCTACTAGCAGCCTGTTTAACATGACAGCCAACATTCTCATCAGCATTGTAATTTAACATTCCCAAACTGGAGCTGAATTGTATTTTAGGGCCTTGTTTACATTTGCAATTGAGGGATGGTAAACAAGCTGAGCAACATTGTTACTGCCCCTCAAGCATTCCCCATTGCTTCTAGGGCAACATCAGGTTCATAGACATGCTGCAGCTGTGACTCTTTGTGGATGTAGCTCTTTGCTTGGCAGCCGCAGCAGGAATTATACCCCACATGGCACTCAGCGGGCATTATGATTCAAGTGAATGGGGCTGTGCTACAACCGAGCATGGTTGAAGCACAGTTGTCCTGTAATTAGGGGGTTGAAACAAACAGCGAGGAGGTGATACAATGCCTCCTCATCGCCTGGCTATTGCTTTCTGAACAGAGTTCTGATTGTGGATTGCGTTTCAGACAGCAAAGCAAGTCTAAACAAAGCCTGAAGGCTTCAACAAACTTGTAAAAAGGTCTGCAATGCCATTTTGCTCTTCTAGAAGCTGAACTCTGTATGAACGAGGCCCAAAAGTACAAAGCATAAGTATAAGACCCCTTTCAAGCTGGTTAGTCCTAACGCATTCATTTTAGCGGCGCTTTTCGGCCGCTTTTAATCCCAAAGATGGGGTTAAAAGCCCCTGTGTTTCAGCACTTCCGAAGCACTTTTCAGGCGCTTTGGAAGCAATGCCGATTCATTTCAATAGGCAGGGCATTTTGGGAGCACCAAATACAGCGCTCGCTCCCAAACCGCCCCAAAGATGCTGCTCGCAGGACTTTTTTTTTTTTTTTTTTTAAACGTCCCGCAAGCGCACCGCCCCAGTGTGAATGTGGGCTCAATTCACAAAGTTTCTCCACAAGGATAAAGATGTAGATTTTAATCCTCATCAGAGTCGGCTGAAAAATACTTTTTGAAAATAATATCCTTATCCTTGCATGTTAGCTTTGTTATTGGAGCATATACGTCTTATTATTATACAGGATTTTTATAGCGCCGACAGTTTACGCAGCGCTTTACAACATTAGGGCAGACACTATAATTCCAATACAATTCAAAACAGGGGGGGGGGGGGATAAGAGAGCCCTGCTCGTTAGAGCTTACAATCTAGGAGGGAGGGTTAAGTTATACAAAAGGGTAATAGCTGTGGGGGATGAGCTAATGGAGAAAATAGTGCAGGTGTTAGATGGAGGAAGCATAAGCTTCTCTGAAAAGGAAAGTTTTCAGGGATCGCCTAAAAGTGGATAAATTTGGAGACAGTCAGATAGATTGGGGTAGCGAATTCCAGAGGATGGGAGAGGCTCGGGAGAAGTCCTGGAGGCGGATGTGGGAGAAGGTTAATTTACTGCAGGGGTGAATTATTCTTTAGAAGTAATATATGCTCATACCTGGATGGCTTACCTGTCTAAATGAATCCACAATATGACAGCTGTTCTCAACACAACTGGACTCCCCCATAGGGATGAATGGGGACACAATAAGAATGCACACTAAGAGGAGGAAAGGGGACATTTCCAATGTGCTTCGCAATGCATTGAAAATGAACTAGCCCTCAAGCTGCAATGTAAAGATAATTATAATTTCTTCTGATTAGATTTTAAAATTGGTCGCGTGACTACAAGTAACGATCCCTGTATTAAAGCTTTGTGAATTGAGTTTATCATATAAAAATAGGTGCAAAACATGAATGAAAATCGGAATGCTGCTGGTCAAAAGTGACGAGTGTAAACAAGTCAATGCAATCTTTGAGCCAAACTCCTAGTATGACGAGGATTATTTATAACTGAAAAAACTCGTTTGCATTGAGAACTTGGCCAGAGTCTAGTAAGCACCATACTGCGCTGCATCCCATGTAAGCCATATGCTCCAGCTTTCCCCAAGCACATGGTAATGCTTATTTGGCTCAAGCGCCTGCCAAAAATCCACTGGCAAAAAGACACCCTGGACTTCCGCCTCATAAAACAAAAGAGGATTTTCATTAGATCAGCACTTTCTACCCCTAACCGAAATCCCATCACTTTTAGAAAGTATTTGGTCATTTTTCTTTTTTTTTTTTTTTTTTTAATAAGACAATATCTGAAAAGGCAATCACAGAGAGAAACACTTTCCGATTCTATCTGCACATATGTAACATAAAACATTGAAAATCTCTGGTAAAGCATGAAGTTAAAATTGATTTACTATTCCATGGAAGGAATCTGAAACTGTACAGTTCAGTGAAGTGCTGCCCTGTCCTGGCTCTGCATTGCTAGGATTAAAGGACAACGCCAACGCCAAGAAGGGCTGGTAGGCCCCATGTACACTGGGCTTAAAAAAACGCTCATATAAAGCATTTTTGGTACAAAGTTTAGACAAGTTTAGGAGAGTTTTAGGTTTTTTTCTGCCCGTAAGCTCCAATCAGGAACGCGAACCAGAAGATTTTTTCTTTCCTGCCTCTAAGGCTGGGTTCACACTGCTGCGGGGGGAGATCCGGATGTGATTCGCACCCGCACTGCAGTGCAAATCACATCCGATCTCCGTAGCGATGCGAGTTCAGCCATACAGATAGTATGGCTGAATTCGCATCGCTCCCGCAGCAAACTCGCACGGGACCCTTTTTTTGGTCCGCAACAGAATCGGATCGCATGGGGGTTCACACCATGCGATCCGATTCCTGTGCGAGTCGGCAGATCGCACTGCGATATGCGGACGGATCTGGGGGTGTCATTAACATATCATTGACACTCCCAGCCGTCCGCATAGGGCAGTGTGAACTGCCGGCGGGAGTAATGCGATGCGGGAAAACGCAGCGGATTCGCGGCGTTCCCGCATCGCATCGGTGTGAACCCGGCCTAAACGTTGAGCTCAAAATATGCCTGTAAACGTCCTAATATACATGGACACATAGGATAACATTGAGCTGCTTCTATAGGCAGAGCACAAAACTCCTATAGAAGCAACTTTTAAGCCAGTGTGCATGGAGCCCAAATATCTATACTGTCCTTTTATCACAACCCTACTGCAATTGCACTAATAGAAACTCGGTTTAAAATGTGTAGTTTTTTTAGAAGTTCACAACTCTAGCATCTGAGTTGCAAAAAACACAAAACAGATTTCCCCTGCATCCTTCCCCCAATGTAACGAGCACAGCAGAATGGGACTCATTTTGCCACTAGATGGTGCTATGCATATCTGTGGCTGTGAGTGGCCCGAGCGCGATATTGTCACTCCCGTGCATGCGCGCAGAAGATTTATTTCCGGCAGGGTCCGGCTTCTGCCTGGCTCCCAGCAGAGAAACCCCGGTGCGCATGCGCCGCTGCAATCAGCAGCTCATTGCCAGGGGAATATCTCCTAAACCATACAGGTTTAGGAGATATTTTTTTTTTTTACTTATAGGTAAGCCTTATTATAGGCTTACCTGTAAGTAAAAGTGAACAAAATATGCGATGCAACCGCTTTAAATAGGAGTCAGAACACACCTGCCATCATTTAAAGTGCCTCTAATTAATGTCAAATAAAGTTCAGCTGTTCTAGTAGGTCTTTCCTGACATTATCTTAGTCACATCCTACAGTAAAAGCCATGGTCTGCAGAGAGCTTCCAAACCATCAGAGGGATCTCATTGTTAACCACTTCAGCCTCGGACCAATAAATACCTTAAGGACCAGAGGTCTTTTTGCAATTTCGCACTGCGCTGCTTTAACTGGTAATTGCGCGGTCATGCAATATTGCACCCAAACGAAATTTGCGTCCTTTTCTTCCCACAAATAGAGCTTTCTTTTGATGGTATTTGATTGCCTCTGCGATTTTTTTTTTTTGCGATATAAATGGAAAAAGAGCGAAAATTTTGAAAAAAAAAGATATTTTCTTCTTTTTGTTATAAGAAAAATCGAATAAACTAAATTTTAGTCATACATTGAGGGCAAAATTTATTCAGCCACATGTCTTTAGTAAAAAAAATGTCAATAAGCGAATATTTTTTGGTTTGCGCAAAAGTTATAGCGTCTACAAACTAGAGTACATTTTCTGGAATTTACACAGCTTTTAATTTATGACTGCCGATCTCATTTCTTGAGGTGCTAAAATGGCAGGGCAGTACAAATCCCCCCCAAATGACCCCATTTTGGAAAGTAGACACCCCAAGGAAATTGCTGATGGGTATGTTGAGCCCATTGAATATTTATTTTTTTTGTCCTAAGGGATTGAATAATGACAAAAAAAAAAAAAAAAATTTTTTTTACAAAAAGTTGTCACTAAATGATATATTGCTCACACATGCCATGGTTATATGTGGAATTGCACCCCAAAATACATTCTGCTGCTTCTCCCGAGTACGGGGATACCACATGTGTGGGACTTTTTGGGAGTCTAGTCGCGCACGGCACCCCGAAAACCAATCACCACCTTCAGGATTTCTAAGGGTGCAAATTTTTGATTTAACTCCTCACTACCTATCAGTTTCGAAGGCCATAAAATGCCAAAATAGCACAAAACCCCCCCAAATGACCCCATTTTGGAAAGTAGACACCCCAAGCTATTTACTGAGAGGCATGTTGAGTCCATGGAATATTTTATATTTTGCCAAAAGTTGCGGGAATATTACAAACTTTTTTTTTTTTGCACAAAGTTGTCACTAAATGATATATTGCTCACACATGCTATGGGCAGAAGTCAAATGCATTGATCAGTAAAGAAATGATCAATGCAATCAGTGACACTGTGACTGGGGGGGGAGGGGGGGCGGGGGGGGATCGGGGGGCGATCGGGGGGGGGATCGGGGGGGGTTTGTGTGCCTGTGTGTACCTACATGTCAGTGTAGTGTTGGTGCACACTTACTTTTACTGTTCTCCTCGTAGTCCGGTCAAAAAGACCGCCCCGAGGAGAATGACATCACTTCCTCCTTCCTGTGTAAACAATACACAGGGGAGGAAGCTTCTCATTGGCCAGGAGCGATCCAGAGGGGGTGGCCGAAAACCAACGGCCATCCCCTCATCACGGAGCGCTCCTGGACCGAATCGGACCGCCGTAACCAGCGGGAGGGGGTCCGATCGGACCCCCCACCCGCTGGAAGGCAATCACGTAGATGTACGTGATTATGCCTGCCTGTGCCATTGTGCTGACGTACAATGGCAATACGGCGGTCCTCAAGTGGTTAAAGCAGACCTTCAGTCATTTTTTTGAAGGTTGAACTTTTTGGCCATAATTCCAAAAGAGATGCTTGGCGCAAAAACACTGCCCCTCAATAAAAGAACACCATACCCACAGCGAAGCATGGTGTTGGTAGCAGCATAATGCTTTGGGGCTGTTTTTCTTCCATTGGAACAGGGACCTTAGTCAAGGTAGAGGGGAATTGTGCAGTTCCACATACCAGTCAATATTGGCACAAAACCTTCAAGCTTCTGCTAGAAAGCTGAACATGAAGAAGAAATGAATCTTTCAGCATGACAACCACTCAAAGCATACATTCAAATCAACAAAGGAATAGCTTCCAGTAGATTAAAGTTTTGGAATGGCCCAGCTAGAGCCCAGACTTGAATCCAATTGAAAATCTGTTGGGTGATCTGAAGAGGGCTGTGCACAGAAGACGCCCTTGCAATCTGACAGATTTGGAGTATTTTTGCAAAGCGTAGGAGTAGGAATGAGCAATGTGTCTGTAAACCACGCTACGACTGCTGTGTAGGACATCTGTAAGCTGGGAAGTCAGGGTGCCAGAAGTACACCGATAGCTATATTATCAGCACTCGGTAAGAGAGTAAATTGAGAAAAAAAATGGGAGAGTTCCAATAGCTGCCATGCATCTCAGCTGCCAAGTCATCGGTGATCGTCTTTAGTAAATATCTCCTAAACCGTGGAGGTTTAGGAGATATTTCAAACACCTACAGGTAAGTATTAATATAGGCTTACCCTTAGGTAAAAGTGGTTGTACAGGGTGCAATAATGTGATCCGAGCAGCACATGCACAGCGCTCAGACCACATTTACGGCACCCCCTTCTGTGCTGTGATGACGTGATTTGCATACGCTTGCTCGGGGGGGGGGAAGCGGGAAGACTGGGGAAACAAAAAAAAGCGGGTAGACTGAGGAAACAAAAAAAAGCGGGAAGACTGGGGAAACAAAAAAAAGCGGGAAGACTGGGGAAAAAAAAAAAAAATTACAAAAAAAAAAAGAAGAGGGAAGACTGGGGGGGGGGGGGGGGAGGGAAGAATTAAAAAATAAAAAGGGAAGACTGGGGGAAAGAGGGACGCACCCAGGGACCAGCAGGAGTGGTGACAGCAAAGTACTGAAGGACTCAGTTTGAAAGGCACGTCTGTCATCATGTGCTATTATGTGGTGCATGCTAGCACATTACGACATAATCCTGCAGGCAGCGCCTTTTTTATGGGGGACTTTAATAGCACTTTAGCTCCCTGTATGACAGCGTATTTTAAAACTATTTTTTCCTAGTTTTTCTTTAATTCTAAATGCTGGTAGCCTACGGCGTATAGCATTTTAGGTAAACAATGCATATAGAGAAAGAAATTGAAAAAATGTCAGACATAGCTGTGAGCACCAGCGCTTCAGACTTGCCTGGCTTACCTGAAAGGAAGTGAAGTGCTTCAGTAAAAACAGACACCATTAAGCCCCCTGCATTTTTCTGGCAGGTGACGGGGCAGAAAAAAAAAAAAGAATAATATAATAACGCCTGAGGGGGCCGACGTCATGAACACTGGTACAGATGTTTCAACACTTCATTTAATGACTGTTTCATAAGAAAGAGAATGCTAGCAGGTAACTGCAGAGGCGGCCATGACACGAAGGGCTCGAGCTCACAGCAATTACACATCGATTACCTCTTTGAATTCACTTTAGTTGTGCAGACATATTTCAGTGTTTAGCAGGAAAACAGGATAAGCAGGAGGAAACCTGAGATAAGGGATGAGTCAGGGTGTGGTAACAGACAATATCAGTCTAAAATGACATCCTGTAAATTCATTATCACAGATTCTGCATCTAAGTAAAACACGTCTCCAGCTTTACTTTGTATATTGTTGCAATGTGAACCCATCACCTGATCTGGCAAAGATTTAAAGTGGCAACAAACTCCCATGGACGCTTTTTACCTATAGCTACAATAAATATCCCCTAAATGTGCACCGTTTAGGAGATCTTTATTTGTGAAGCCACCAGTGGCGTCACTGGCGCATGCGCTGTGAAGGAATGGCATAACCGTGCAGTTCCTTTAGAGCCCTGCTCTCTCCCACGTGCCATCGCCGCTCATCCAAAGGACCGGAGCCCACCAACAAGGAAGGAAGACCGGGTGAAGATGAAAGACCTGTCAGCACGCCGCTGGAAGGCTTCCTTTTAAGGTAAGTTTCACATAACGTGCTAGTATGTGATGCATGCTAGCACATTATAACTTTGCCTTGAGGGGTTTAAAAAATAAAATAAAAATGCTGCAGCATTCATGTGACACTGCAGCTACCCCACGCCAAGAGTGAGCACCGACACATCACATGACCACTGATCAGTTCTTGGTCTGCTTGTAGCAGAGAACAGTGACTATTAGTCCCTGCACTGCACTTTGCTCCATCAGCACTCACTGGAGCGCCAGGAAGGAGCGGGCACCGCTGGCTCCATCTTGTGCGCTAAAAGGCGGATCAACCAAGTGTCTGGGTGGATCCATTCCCAATCCTTCCCATACAGATACTGTGTCCTTAGTGCAGCTGGGCAGTACTGTAGAGGAGGACTTTTTAAGCTGGGGGCAGAGACACTCGTTCACCATCAGGCTCGCTCCCCTTGTGATTGTTTGCAGGCAATGGGCAGATCCATACCCAACAGACTGTCTATTGGCTTTAGAATCTGCCCAATGCCTGCTGTCAATCACAAGAAGAAAGCGCACCTGATGGGGAATTAGAGTCTCAGCTTTTCAGTCAAGTTCCGCTATCTAGCAATATCACTGATTGCTAGCAAGCTGTTGGCTGTGAAGCTGATATTGCCCTTAGCAACCAGTGACAGGTGGGTAGAGGAGAAGGTAGCAGCAGCAAACTTGCTGCTGCTACACAGAGTACAGAGTCAGCCATAGGCCTCTTGCTTGTCTGTGTATGCCAACTTACAGCTGGTCTTAATTACTGAAATTTTTTTATTTTTTATTTACAAACCTGAGGTAATTATTTTTGAATTGGGTGCATGAATAGCAACATTTTTACAAAGTGGCACTATTACTGCACCAAATCAAAAATGATAACCTCCAGTTAATGAATCTTAAAAACTACCCAAATCTGCTGCATGTGCCAGTTAAGAAAACGAAACGGAAGGCATCGATTTTTTTTTTTTTTAAACTGGCACAAGACCTTTTGAAGAGGCCATAACCCCAAAGTGTCATTTGGGCTTTATTGAATACCTCAAGTATATACTTGGCTCTGAATTGCACAGCACCTGTGTCAGCCCTGCTGAGTGTTTCTGTTGCAATGCAAAGAACAGAGACCTCCCCTCACCTTTCTGGATGCAGCATCAGTCCAATGCTACATCTGTCCCCTGCCAACTCTAACACTGAGAACTGAGCGATCAAACGCTGCTGATCGCTCAGTTCTCACAGCTCTGTGAGCAGAGAGCTGGTCGCTGACAATCACCAGCTCTCTGCTCTGCCCCCTCCATGCTCACTACACTCAATGGACTGCCCTCCTTTGATATACAAGAGAAGTTCAGCCAAACAAACTTTGGCTATACTTCGCCTTTAACAAAAGCTATGGCTATTACATAAACTAAGTACATAAGGGTACATATGTGTACAGGGCAACCATACAGCATAAACACACGGTGTATTTCTGGTGTGCTAGATGTTCTACAGCTGTGGCTGAAGGTGGCTGTACACAGCTATGCGCTATTTGTAGAAAGATGAGCTCCTGCGCTAATATGGAAAAAATAGAATTGAATACGCATAGATAGGTGTTGCACACACCGTATGAGTCAAACAAGTCTCACAAGTAGGCAAAAGATATTAAAAAGTGGTGTTGCGCTCCCAACATGAAAATATAAATAGTTCACATAAGGTGATGAATAAATAAATAAAAAGTCAATGTTTCATGTGATAAATAAATAGAAAATAAATAAGTGAAAACAAATCTAAAAATATAAAGTGAATGGTGCTAACCGTAGAAATGCTACTATGCTAATAATAGCCCAAATATACATAAAGTACAAATGTGCTATAGTCTTCACTGTGATCAACCTGTAGTAATCACACTAAAAATGCCAATATGAAAACACACAAATACACATGAAGAAAAATTAATAAAGAAGGCTGTGATATATAAAATTGCATATATCCCGATCCAAAAATAGCAAGTGTCACTCAAGTGAAAGTCAATATATATAGTGAATTAAATCCTCCAAAACGACAGTGAGAGAAGCATCACACATATGTGGCAAATAGTGTCCAGCAATACTAGTGATTCTCAGGTGTTCACAGAAAAAATTGAGTACTGTCCGTGATACTTTTTTTATTTGCACTAACATACAATTTTTCAGGACAAGCTTTCGGGGTGTGTCCCCTTCTTCAAGGTCCAAGCAGTACTGATTTACAAAATTTTAAGCAGAATGTGAATACAAAAAAAACAAACAAAACAAAAACAAAAACAAAAAACACACCTCTGAGGGAAAGAAGAGGAAAAAAACAACAAAAAAAACACATACAAATCAATGGCAATAAAGATAACAGCAGAGTTAGTGAGATAAGACAGAGGGAGAGCTATGGAATGGAGGGGGGGAGGGGGTGCTAGTCACAGAGGGGGTTGTCAAACTTTGGTATAATGGGTAAGGAAACCTATATCTAAATTCAGTCCATTATTGTTTGTGTCAAAAAGAATTATCATTCTTTTGTTCACCGAACCTGTGAGTGTGCCAGGTAATCACCTTACAGCTGTAAGGTGAACAACACAATCGTAAATCCTGAAAGGGGGGGGGGAGGGCTTCAATATCTCACTTCTCCTCCTGTCCAGACCACTTTTTATTTCCAAATAAATAGCAAGGGTAACTTAAAAGAGATGCTCAGAAAAAAAAAGTGGAGCCTGCCATAGTGTAGTAGTTCATGTATTAATGAATTTTATTAAAAGTACATACTACTCACATTGTTTTCCAAATAACACTGCACAGTACACAGAAACGAGGGCTTCCGCTCATGCGTAAACGTCACTTCCGGTGTCAGTCTGCTTTCCTACGCGTTACGTCACTGTCACGTGGCTTCGACTGGGATGCGCTATTTGCGTAAAGTAGTGCACATGTAATATATTGGTGCATTACGCAAACAGCTGCGTACAATTGCCTTCCTCCATTCGTGGGTGGCCATTTGCAGCTGTAGGGCATCTGGCACACGATAAATATGCTGTCTTTATGCTGCATGGGCAGCTGTGCCCATGTGCATGTAGCCTAATGAACAAAAATGCGAACATAAAATTTTTTCAAACTGTGATAATTATGTAAAAAACAAACAAAAAAAACAAACACTTCAGTGAAATATATATATATAATCTTGCCGACATAAAACAGCTTGACACTTTCCTTACTGTGCCATCTTGGATTTAATATAAAAGTGAAAGCTCCCACCATGCTGCACTAGAAAAAGGGAAGCTGTACACCGATTACTATGGGCAGTGCACCGTCCTGTGTTTTAATACCCAAGATCAAATGATCTGTAATTGGGGCCAGGTCTAGTACATTTCTGATGAAACTAGCATCTAGTAATAACACTTCATGTGATCACACATTGTATGCCCGTGAGTGCTAATCACTCAACATGGCTGTTAATATGTGTAAATTGGCAGTCAGCAGCGGCCTTGAAATAAAAAGTGTACAGGGTGTATATTTTTATACATATATATAACCATTTTTCAGAGAATAGGAATAATAACACAAAAACTTTTTTTCCCTCATGGTTAGTGTTTGGCTTGAAAAATGGCCAAGAAAGCATAAATTCCACCAGGGTATGTAAACTTATGAGCACAACTGTACATACCCTCACAGCACTGCTCAAAAGATATAGGTGCTTTAGGAAAAAATGCTGTAAAGTGAAGATGTTTCCTACAAGAATTAAAGTGTCACTTAAGCTGCTTTCACACCGCCGTCTCAGTGGAGGTTTTCAGGTTAAAACAAAACACAAACTGCCACTGCAGCAGCGCTTTGCCGGCGTCGCTCATTCATTTCAATGGTATATACGTTACTTCACTGTTCCAAAGATACTGCTTGCAGGATTTTTTTTTTTTTTTTTACTTCCTGCCAGCGCATAGCCTCAGTGTGAACGCACTTGGGCTTTTACACTGAGACTGCAGGGGAGCCACTTTTCAGGCGCTATTTTTAGCCCAAAAGCACCTGAAAAAATGCCTCAGCGTGAAAGGGGCCTTACGGCAAAACCTTTTATCTCCCATTTTAGATAGAGTAAGCGAAGGTTATAATCACACTCAGGTTTGTTTTTGTTTTTTTTCATCTGCGTAAGGGAGGGTTATAACCCTGTAAAAAAAAAAAAAAAAAAAAAAAGTCACCATATGTGTCCCATTGCAGAGATTTCCCTTCACTTCCTGTCGCATAGCCAAACCAGGAAGTGAGGGGGGGGGGGGGGTTCCTCCACAGTGAGGGAATCCTGGGGTGTCCTCAGGATCACTAGAATGAGTGTGCCAGTTGGAAGATTTCCCCTCTATTAGTCTGGATTCAAACATAGGCATTTTTTGTGCTCTTTGCATCTTGCAGATTTGCACTACAGAATATGTTCCATAGGAAACCATGGTAAATGGACTGTAGTAGAAATCTGCAAAATGCACAAAGCACTAAAAACGCATAGGTGTGAATCCAGAATTACTGTTCTGGGATTATCCTTTACTTTCACTTTGGATATTACCAGGAAACTGGACATATTATGAGGGTGAATTTCCCTAATGGGGGGCACAGGCAGCAATAAAACCTGACAAAAGGTCTCTATCCACTCTATCCAAAACTATAAAAAACAAAAAAAAATTGACTTTAGTGACACTTTAAATGAACAGTATTATTCTTTATGTAGCAGCCTACAAAGTGCATAAACCGAAGAAAGACTCCAATCAATATTAGGTATTTCTACTCGTTGTCATCAACATACATACAGTACTGTGCAAATGATTTAGACACTTGTGAAAAAATGCTGTAAAGAAACAATTCTTTCATTAACAAAGAAATCGTTTTTTCATCATTCAACTAGTAATCTATAAAGTGCCTAAAAATAAAAAAAAAGGCCTGTACTTTTGTAGTATTGATAAGACCATTAAGGCTCGGTTCACACAGGGGCGACTTGTCCAGGCGACTTCGCCGCCTGACAAGTCGCTCCCCGTTCTGTACTACGGAACCGTTCTAATAGGAGCGACTCAAGTCGCTCCGACTTAGAAGAAAGGTTCCTGTACTACTTTTGCGGCGACTTCGGGCGACTTGCATTGACTTCTATACAGAAGTCGTTTTGCAAGTCGTCACTGAGGTCGCGGCGCTGCAAGTCGTGCCGCGTACTGTGTGAACCGAGCCTAATTCTCATCAATTCCCCAACTCCATGAGTAGAACTGCAGTCCCAAAACCTGTATAATGCTTCATTGTTGCCTGTGGACAGTCATGCTTGTATCGTTCTTCAGGCCTTCAGCAAAAAATAAATAAAAATAAAATAAAAAAATAAAAAAAATGTGCATTTGGACCCATCAGTCCGCAGCACCTGCTGCTATTTTTCTACATACCAGTTCTTGTATTTTGATGCATAGGAGAATCGTTGGCCTTGTTACCACATTAAAGGTTTGGCTTCAATAGCTGCAAGTCCAATCAGGACCATCACTAATCCTTACAGAGAGCTAAACTTCAGTGATCATCACCTTCAAGACACTGGTGAATAAACTGGTGTGCTTCCAGTGTGGGAGGGATTCCTGTGTTTTTGGTCTACCAGTGTCCATTTACCTATAGGTGGCACATAACCCAGATGGTCATGATTATAGCCTACTATTTTGTGTGGCCACCATTATTTTCCAGCACTGCCTTAACCCCCTTAAGCATGGAGTTCACCAGAGCTTCATAGGTTGCCACTGGATTCCTCCTCTGACACCATGGAGCTGGTGGATGTTTGAGACCTTGCACTCCCTCCACCTTCTGTTTAAACACACCTGAGACCTTGTAACACACTAACAAGTCACATGACACTTGAGGGAACACAGCGATTTGGGCCCAATTTGGACATTTTCATTTAGCGGTGTACTCACTTGTGTTGCAAGTGGTTTAGACATTAATAGCGGTGTGTTGAGTTATTTTGAGGGGACAGCAAATTTAAACTGTTATACAAGCTGTACACTCACTACTTTACATTGTAGCAATGTGTCAATTCTTCAGCGTTGTCACATGAAAAGATATAATAAAATATTTACAAAAATGTGAGGGATGACCTTTGTGTGATAGAGATACACACGTACGTACGTGTGTGTGTGTGTGTGTGTGTGTGTGTGTGTGTGTGTGTGTGTGTGTGTGTATCTCTTAGGTAATGACTGCATCCTAAGTATATGGTACCTGGTTTCTGTCAAATTGGAGAGCCTTTTTAGAGATGCTAACTGGTATTTATTTGGGTATTTCCCTCTCATTTGTGACCCAGAGTTTTCTAAACTAGACTACAAACTCTGCTATTTTCCTGCAGGACATCAAGGATGAGCTATCAGCAAATTAGAAGGTAAACCACGCTATGTTGTCTTCCTTTCCAATTACAGCAGTCAAACAGGTGATGTAATAGGGGTCTTTAATGTGATTGTAAGGTCTCTTATTTTCTATAAAAATAACAAACATGTTCTACTTACCTGCCCTGTGTAGTGGTTTTGCACAGAGCAGCCCCAATCCTCCTTTTCTCGGGTCCCTTGCTGTATCTCCTGGCCCCTCCCTCTTGCTGAGTGCCCCTACAGCAAGTAGCTTGCTATGGGGGCACCTGCACCGAGCTGCAGCTCCATGTATCCATTCAGACATGGAGCTGTGGTTCGGCCCACCCCTTTTCTCCTGAATGGCTGAGTTTGATTGACAGCGGCGGGAGCCAGTGGCTGCTGCTGTGTCAAAGGCAATCAGGAGGCACTCATGGACGTCGCTGGATTGGGGGGGCTGCTACACACAGAAGGCTTTTATTTTAATGCATTAGGATAAAAAATCCTCTGACTTTTCAACCACTTTATGCGATTGGGTTATATTTATATAATTTGTAGCCTTTGGCTTCATGTACACTAGAATTACTTTGACTGCTGGTCGCAGGAAAATTCAAATTGCGGTAAAATCGTGCTGCTATTTTACAAGTTTTGAGGCCAGTGGTCAAAACGTTCCAATCCTGAGTGCGATTCTTCCAGGTTCAGGAGAGGGAGATTAGGGGAGGTTGAACCTCCCCTAACTACAGCAGCTCCTAAAAGCCTATGTGTGTATGGGACAACTAGGCTCAAGTTTATGAGCTGCTAGTGTACATAGAACCTTTGTTAAATGAAACCAATAACAGAAGATATTTAAAAAAAAAAAAAAATTAAGGAGAATCAGCTGTAGTTGGGCTTATGAAGGTATTGGAAAATTCAGCCTTCAAATATTATAACTGCACAGGTTTACTTATTATAGATTTACCCTTTATTTAGCTCTGTCGTTGTCAGCTGGAGTGTCAGTGGACAGAGGCTACCTGAAGTATGACAGCAGTTGCCTATTAACTGCCTAACTTCACCCTGCACAAAGAAGGGGCACCATGCATGAGACCCAAAGGGCAGTTGATGGGCCAGCAATTATTTTAGGTCAGCTCCGACTGCCTCAGCAAGGGCCGTTCCCATAGTTTTATTGTAACAGATTCTATTAAAAAGTTCTTTACATTCAATTAGGGAGTAAAAATAGCATTTTACTTGCCACTGATTTGAGAGGTTTACTGCACATTTTCCAACTCTCTCTCAATGCACAATCACACTAATAAGCAAACATTCTGGCAATTATTATTTCCATGCACGTTTCTGGCACCTATTCCCATCATAGAGAAAACCACCAAACAATGAGCGCTTTCAGTGCAACCTATATTTATTTTAGGGTTTTATATAGTGCCGTCAATTTACGCAGCGCTTTACATATATATTATACATTCACATCCATCCCTATCCTGAAGGAGCTTACAATCTAAAGGTCCCTAACTCACATTCCTACATAGAAATACTAGGTCAAACTTAGAAAGGAGCTAATTAACCTACCAGCATTTCTTTGGAGCGTGGGAGGAAACCTACACAGGCACAGGAAGAACCTGCAAACTATAGAGCAGGTAGTGCCGTGGCTGGGATTTGAACCGTCAATCCTAGTACTGCAAAGTGGAAGTTCTAACCACTCAGCTACTGTGCTGCTCAAGGGAATGTATCTTCACATTTTACATCAAAAATTTCAAAAAATTTACATTCTTTTGTTTAGGACAAAAAAAAAAAAAAAAAAACCCTCGACACTACTCCACATGGTTTATAAATGCCATACATTCCAGTTTGCGCTCTATGCTGTCTGTACAACGTACTGCATATAACTAATGACAATATAATGGTCACAAAAAATACTACTAGCGTAGTAGTGAAAAGCGGGGATATTTGTGGGGAGGTCATCTCAAAATTTATGGGAAAAACAAGAGAAAAAGTCCTCCACATGAGTTGGAGATCTTACCTGTCAATGAGATTTATTGCCTTATTTTCCTAAGATAATAAAGGTTCAGGCTTGATTGGTTGCTCCTTTTAGCGGTGAATGTTTTTTCCCCAGTCTTTAGGTGTACCAAAGTACGTACAACAGCCAAATTATTCAGCTTATCAAGCTTAAAACAAATGCTCCAAACCAGGAGGACCTTTTCAAAGGCTTTATATTTTAATTGCCTGATAAACCGGTAGGAAAAGTCCAGAAAAATCCTTAAACTTTTTTGTAATGTCAATCAAACCCTTCAAAACAGATAATAAAAAGGACTGAGGTTGTGCAGAGCCAGGAAAGGAAGAGGAGATAGGTGAAGCTGGGATCTATCCTCTTTGTAGATAATGACAGCAGCCTGTGTTCTGTTGATAGTAGCTGGTGAACCATATGGTGTTTGGATAGACCACCATGCACCCATCAGTAGACCAGACAATCAAACAATCCAATAGCTACTTAAACTTATATAAAGAAAAAAAGTTCAAGAAGCACCATTTATTCCATATTTATCAATAGCTTGAAAATGTCAGAAAATTGCTGAAAGTTCAACACGACTGACCAAGTAATAAGCACTAAAAGGAGATTTAAGATGGGCACAACTAGATAAATCATTCCATAAATGTCATTGAGGTTTGGAACACCTGAGTAATAAAGACATCCCTTTCATGGCCATAAGTGCTTCTTTTTCCACAACAGAGGCTTATTTTTAGGTATTCGCACTTAGGCTCCATGCCCACTAAGAGCAGAAAAAAAACATTAGCGTTTTAGCCGGAAAAACGTGGCATAAAAAAAATAAAAAAATCGTCTTGAGAGCATATTGTACAGTTTTGGTGACTTTATGAGCATTTGAGTTTACAGGCATTTTTTGCACTTAACACTCCCCTCTGTAAAAATTAACTCCCAAATAATAAAAAAAAACATTGAAACGTGGCGTTCACAAGAGAGAACAGGAGTTATTGATGTTTGATGTTTTTACTGCTTCTAAACTTCTCCAGAAAACGCGATTGAGAAGGGTTTTTTTCCTGCCTCTGAACGTCCCTGTCAGAAAATGGCCGTAGTCATCATAATGTGCAATGACCCAAAGAATACAATAGAAGTGCTTCTACAGGAGGGGTGAAAAAAAAAAAAAAAAAACAACTTTAAAATGCCTGTATAATCTACTTTTCTTTTTTTTTTGCCAGAGTGCATCGAGCTTTAATGAACATTAAAGTTAAACTTCAGGAATTCAGCCACTTAGTAAAATATCCAGTTAGATGCGAAAAATGTAAAAGTTCAATAAGATGCATGCCACCTTATGGACTTCTCTCTTTTACTGAGTGCTGGGAGTACAGCTTTTGCTAGACTCACAACACAACACTCTGACAGGGGAGAAGCTTTCTCAGACAGCAGCAGCTCTACTCTCCCGTTCAATGTCCATTCTTTGAAGGCTTTGCATTTTGGGAATGGGTTCACATAATATAAAATGCTCTGTGATTGGGCAGGCAGAGTGGCTGCATAACATTTTGCAGCAGCTGGAGCTGAGACCAGAAGGTCCAGTGCCATGAGTATAGAAATAGCTAAGCTCCTAGCGCTCAGTAAAAGTGTAAATTGTAAATTAAAAAGATAATAAGGTGATATGCAACTCAGACTATAGTAATCTGGCACATTTCAGAAAGTTGCTGGAGTATAGCTTCAAAGATGAATGCCAGCCAAACACAACTTTTTGACATGTGACCCGTAAAATTAAATCTACATAAATGTGTGTCCCATGTTTCAAGGCTGCAGTGTTCTGCATAACTGACTTTTACTCTTGCATTGCAGTCAGCACTGAACACTGGTACTGAGTAGAGGTGCAATGGAATTTCGGCCGCCGAAACATATTGGCGGAAAACGGCACCGAAAAGGGTGGCGGCCCGCCCCAGGTGCCGCACATTGCAGGGGTGTCATTCTGGTGTGTAACCAGTCCTTACCCTCCCTCCTCCTCCCCTTGTAACGCAGAGCAGGAATCTCCCTGTGTCACGGGCCACTGTAACAAAGTCCCGCCTCCTGTGATAGGCGGCATACTGATCCAATACTGGAACATTTAATTAGTGCGATATCTGTCAGGGAGGCAGGAGTCTGTTACTGCGGCGCCCGGCCCGGGCAATTCAAATCCAGCTCTGCGATATGGGTAGATCCCGGCTTTGTGTTACCTGGGCACTGGCGAGGCTGCATTGATCTCTTGTATCATACCTGTAGTCTCTGACCATTTCCTGTACTATGGCTTCAGTCTCTGACCATCTCCTGTATGTATCATGTCTGCTAGAGGTGCATTGAATGAATTTTTTTCTAATACTATAAGCAATGTGTTTCAGTTTAAGTAAGAGACTGCGGACATGATACAAGAGATGGTTAGAGACTGCGGACATGATACAAGAGATGGTTAGAGACTGCGGACATGATACAAGAGATGGTTAGAGACTGCGGACATGATACAAGAGATGGTTAGAGACTGCGGACATGATACAAGAGATGGTTAGAGACTGCGGACATGATACAAGAGATGGTTAGAGACTGCGGACATGATACAAGAGATGGTTAGAGACTGCGGACATGATACAAGAGATGGTTAGAGACTGCGGACATGATACAAGAGATGGTTAGAGACTGCGGACATGATACAAGAGATGGTTAGAGACTGCGGACATGATACAAGAGATGGTTAGAGACTGCGGACATGATACAAGAGATGGTTAGAGACTGCGGACATGATACAAGAGATGGTTAGAGACTGCGGACATGATACAAGAGATGGTTAGAGACTGCGGACATGATACAAGAGATGGTTAGAGACTGCGGACATGATACAAGAGATGGTTAGAGACTGCGGACATGATACAAGAGATGGTTAGAGACTGCGGACATGATACAAGAGATGGTTAGAGACTGCGGACATGATACAAGAGATGGTTAGAGACTGGAGACATGATACAAGAGATGGTTAGAGACTGCGGACATGATACAAGAGATGGTTAGAGACTGCGGACATGATACAAGAGATGGTTAGAGACTGGAGACATGATACAAGAGATGGTTAGAGACTGGAGACATGATACAAGAGATGGTTAGAGACTGGAGACATGATACAAGAGATGGTTAGAGACTGGAGACATGATACAAGAGATGGTTAGAGACTGGAGACATGATACAAGAGATGGTTAGAGACTGCGGACATGATACAAGAGATGGTTAGAGACTGCGGACATGATACAAGAGATGGTTAGAGACTGCAGACATGATACAAGAGATGGTTGGAGACTGCGCACTGCATTTTCCTTGAGCTTTTCTTGCCCTAAAGGTGCCAATAACGGCCAACAATAAATTCATATTAATTTAAATTGATAATATTAATAAAAAAGTGAGAGGATGAATCTCTCTAACAGGGGCACAGAGAATAAAAACTGATTGGGGTTATAATCCCTCTCCACCCAAAGTAAAAAAAATAAATAAAAAGTTTTGCCTTTAGTTATACTTTTGTGTTATCATGCACCATTATTACTATTATTAATATTATTACTATATTATTAAGTGGAAGTGTGCGATTGACTTGGATACCTAAACTGTGACCTCCTTGGCTTCACTTCAGACACTCTGCAAATTTTACTCGTTTTGCGCTCTACCCACATCTGGGCATAAAACTTGGGAGATGGGTAGATAGGAATCACATCTGGGATCTGTGCCTACATATTAATTATTTTTTTTCTCCTTTTTTCTTCCTTCTTGCTCTGTTCATATTTTTCATAGACCCCCTCCTTACCCACACCCATTTCATTTTCCTTATGATCTGCCTTTTTTTTTTTTTTACTTTCCCTTATGTATAAGACATTCCTCTCCTTTTCCTGACTTTATCTATGTGTACTCTAGGTAAGATTAGAGGTTTATAACCCCTTGTTGGCACATCCACTGTTGGTTTGGTCCTCTGAGCATGGCGAGGTAATGTCACAAGCACACTAAGATCTCCAAAAATGAGTCCAAAGCTTTAATCAGAGATCACATCTTTACAGCAGAAAGCAAAGTTTCGGGGGCCATGCAGGACCCCTTCATCAGGCATGTGATGGTCACATGGATCTTCACCTCCATTCACATTGAGCAGTGGATTTGTATGTGTTTTCACGCCTGGATGCAAGCAGATTAAATGTTTTTATCTTATATAAATAAAGCTACTGATACAGAGCCCTATTAGTTTGCTTTTTCTAAGTTGGTGTGCCTACCACACCAGAACTACTGAAGCTGAACTCCTTGGAGGTTTTAACTCTTCATGGGAAAGTGCATTTTGACCATCCTGTTGGTTCAGGGGTCATTATCCTGAGGTGAGCGGCTTGTGTTACTACTAGAGGTGAGTCTAGACCTTAGGTATAGGTAGCGGATATATTCCTACCCACTTTTTCACTACCTAATTGGACATCTTTATACTTGATGGACTTCTAAGTTTGTGATTTTCTCTCTCTTTTATGTGGATTATTTTATTTAGTTGCCCTGCACCTTGTGATCATTCATGGTCTTTCAGTTGGTGACTACCATATAGATTGATCTTTCTGTATCTATTTTTATTCTCGGCACGGCGCTGATTGTTTTTATGTGAACAGTTTAGGTGGACGCCCATGCTGTGGCAAGTTTGCAGTTGTACCATACTCTTTCCATTTTCGGATGATGGATTGAACAGTGCTCTGTGAGATGTGATTTGGGATTTTTTTTTTTTATAACCTAACCCCGCTTTAAACTTTTCCACAACTTTATCCCTGATGTCTCTGGTGTATGCCTTGGCCTTCCTAATGCGATTTGTTCACAAAGGTTCTCTAACAAACCTCTGAGGGCTTCACAGAACAGCTGTATTTATACTGATATTAGATTACACAAAGGTGGACTATATTTACTAATTTGGTGACTTTTGAAGGCAGTTCCACTTTATTTTAGTTAGGAGTATCAGAGTAAAGGGGGCTGAATACAAATGCACACCACGATTTTCAGATATTTGTAAAAAAAAATTGAAAACCATTTATCCTTCTACTTCACAATTATGTGCCACTTTGTTTTGGTCTATTACATAAAATCCCAATAAAATACATTTTTATTTTTGGTTGTAACATGACAAAATTTCAGGGGGTATGAATACTTTTTTCAAGGTACTGTTTGTATTGTCTGCGCAACTACCTTATCTTTTAGAGCTGTTGGTTTTTCTTCAACTAAATGTCATTTTTTTTCTTTTTTGAGAGTCCTCTTTCTCCATCTCATTTTGTATATCTTTACTATCTATGCTTCCTTTTATAGCCTCAATTTTTTTGCTCTTAACCCAAGTTGCCCTTTTATTCTTTCCTATTTTTATCAGCCTCTTTTCTATCTTGCCCTCTCTTTATCCTCTGTTTCCCCATTTCAGACTGCTTATTACTGCTCTTCCATTACGCTCATTTTCTTCTTAAAATATATTGCATTACCCATACTCCCAAACCTCCTTTATAGTTTTAAAACTGTATGTCTGTTTCTATACAGTAATCAACTTTCAGCAAGTCAAATCTTTGGATTAGTAGTTCAAGAAGGCTCATAGCAATGGCACCTACCAGCATTGGGTGGCCCCTGGCTTCCTAATATGGGGATATGGTAAATTCAGTCATATTACGGGTTCATTTTAATTGACAGCACATCTTTGATAGCTGAGCATCCAAGATGAGCATCCAAGTTGTCTGTATCTGAATCCACCTACTGAATAAGGCCGGCCCATAGACAAGTCGAAAACCGAACATTCTATTGATTGAAAAATAAAAATGGCGTATACGATTGTGCAATCATTTGTTTGGTTTTTCTGAACAAAATCTAGCATGTTGGATCAGGAGTTTGATTGGGGCATGAAAATCACGTGTTGCAGTTGGCACTAATGATGTGAAAAACGAACCACCAAGAAGTTTTGTTCAGTTTTTGGCTCGTTTATGGTCTGCTTAAGCTTCCTTTCACCAGACATGCACACCCACTGTTCAATGCATGTCAAACGATATTTGAGTATGTTGCATATACACCATTGTCCCACAGCATATAATGTCGTGAAGGCAGTACCTTTAACTGTATTCGAATTTTGGGGTTTTGGGGAAAATACAAAATTTGTGGCTGTATGAATTGTCTTCACACCATTTTAAAGCAGGTCCTCGTTCACGCCCCCTAGCACCATTCAAAAACAGGTCCTAGTTAAGGGTGAGCTCAGGTGTGTTCGCATGGAACACGTGCAGAGCCCGCCAGGAAGTGGGCGCATCGCTGCGCTAATCACAGGAAGTGAGACATTGCCCGATCTCTGCAGCCACACATCAGGGCAATGTCTCACTGGCTGTGATTAGCGCAGCGCTGCACCCACTTCCTGGTGGGCTCTGCACGTGGACCATGCGAACACGCCTGAGCTCATCCCTAGTTTATATCCCTTCACACCATTTTAAAACCGTTCCTCATTTACTCCCCTTGAATTCTAAAATAGGTCCTCATTTACAACCCTCACACCAGTCTAAAACAGGTCTTTGTTTAGGCACCTCACACCATTCTAAAATGGGTCCTCGTTTACGCCACTCACACCATACTAAGGCCCCTTTCACACTACCACGACTTCAATGTCTCGCAATTTTAAAGCGATTTTTTGCCGTGATTTCAGGGAATACCTGTGTAACCCGCAGCACAGTCGGACCAAAGCAGTGCAGGGACTACTTTGAAGTTGGCACGACTTGAAATCCTACTAATATGAATGGTAGTCATTGGAAATCATGGGGGAAGGACTTGTCGTACGACTTTGCAGTCCCAAGTCGTAGGGCAAGTCGTACAATTGTGAAAGTGGCCTAAAACAGGTCCTAGTTTACGCCCCCCCACACCATTCTAAAACAGGTCCCTATTAACGCCGATCAAACCATTCTAAAAAACAGGTCCTCAAATGCACCTTGCATTATTTTAAAACATGTTCTCATTTACACCCCTCACACCATTCTAAAACAGGTCCTTGTTTACGCATTTCACACCATTCTGAATTTTGAAGCAATTTTTTTTGGTCCCTCCAATGTGAGCAGACTGAAATAAAACTATACATACTTGTGTTACCTTTCATATCATGTAGGATTGAGCACTTTGGTGATATTCCCTCCAATGCTTTCATTAGAAGAAAACCTAATTCTTGTGGGGGGGGGGGGGCTTTGTAATTCAGGAACTGAGGCAAGTCAGAATATGCTACGTGCTGAGAAACCTAATGTTCAGAACCTCGGACTAATTAAAATGGTAAATAGAAACCATCAAACAACAAACTGAATGATGTAAAGCTCGCATACCCTCCCTTCCTTGGGAGGTATTCCAGCGAGGAAGGTCTGGACATCACTGGAATGCCAGACACTAGAAGGGATCAAATTAAAGCCCTGCTCAATATATATTCCAATTCACCTTTGTTCTAAACAAGACAAAAAGTAATAAAAGGACAAAAATCTAAAGTGGAATGTGACATGAGGCTCCAAGGCAGCATAAAAATGCAGAGGATAAACTAAAGATGTACTGCAGTAGCCGCAGCGACATACTGACAGGAAAAAGGTCTGTTTATGTAAGACTTCAATTATCCAAAAATAAACCGGCAAAAGACAACATAGTACTCAGACATGATGATAAAACACCAGGAGACTTCACATTCAACTCAACTTTGAGAAAATATGTAGAGCAGGGGTGTCCAACCTTTTGACCTTCCTGGACCAAATTGGAAGAAGAGGAATTGTCTTGGGCCACACATAAAATACACGAACAATAAAGATAGACGATGAGCAGAAAAAGTCAGGAAGATCACAAGTTATCCATCACCGATATAATGTACCCATCTAAATAAACTTCATTTTTTTGTAATTTTTTTTTTTAAATGTAAGAGGGCAACAAACTACACTAGTTTTGATAAACTAACGCATCAATATCTAGTAGCAATTCTAAATGTATTCTCATCAGATATTTTAGTTCTTCACCCTTCAAAATATTTGCTGCCGAAAATTGATGACATGAATAAGGCGTGATTGTCAAGAATGGAATGAAGAAGCTGTGAAGAATAAAATTGAATGGAGGATGGTGTGGAGAATGGAATGCAGGATGGTGCGAAGAATGGGATGGAGGATGGAATGGGATGGAGAATGGTGCGAAGAATGGAATGGAGGATGGTGCGAAGAATGGAATGGAGGATGGTGGGAAGAATGGAATGGAATGACGGATGGTGCGAAGAATGGAATGGAGGATGGTGCGAAGAATGGAATGGAATGGAGGATGGTGCGAAGAATGGAATGGAATGAAGGATGGTGCGAAGAATGGAATGGAATGAAGGATGGTGCGAAGAATGGAATGGAATGGAGGATGGTGCGAAGAATGGAATGGAATGGAGGATGGTGCGAAGAATGGAATGGAATGGAGGATGGTGCGAAGAATGGAATGGAGTGAAGGATGGTGCGAAGAATGGAATGGAATGGAGGATGGTGCGAAGAATGGAATGGAATGGAGGATGGTGCGAAGAATGGAATGGAATGAAGGATGGTGCAAAGAATGGAATGGAATGAAGGATGGTGCGAAGAATGGAATGGAGGATGGTGTGAAGAATGGAATGGAATGAAGAAGCTGTGAAGAATGGAATGAAGAAGCTGTTGTGAAGAATGGAATGGAATGTAGGATGGAAGGTGTGAAGAAAGGAATGGAATGAAGGATGGTGTGAAGAATGGAATGAAGGATGGTGTGAAGAATGGAATGGAATGAAGGATGGTGTGAAGAATGGAATGGAATGAAGGATGGTGTGAAGAATGGAATGGAATGAAGGATGGTGTGAAGAATGGAATAAAATGGAGAAGAATGTGAAGAATTTAACATTTTTATTTAGGAAAAAAAAAAAAACTTCTAAAAGTCCAGTATAGACACAGTCTACCTTTCCGCTACGTGTTCACCAAGTGTAAACGCATTTTTACAAAAAAAGCTCTTAAAAAAAAAAAAAAAAAAAAAAAACAACATTAAAAAAACAAACTTTTTTTTTTAATTCTACCATTCTGTATTGGACTGCATTCATAACCATCGTGGGCCACAGGTTGGATACGTCCGACATAGAGTAAAGCTGTCTCCAGATTTAGGCTGGGTTCACACTGCAGTGATGCGGGAACGCTGCGAATCTGCTGCGGGTTCCCGCATCGCATGCCTCCCGGCGGCAGTTCACACTGCCCTATGCGAACTGCTGGGAGTGTCAGTGAAATGTTAATGACATCCCCAGATCAGTTTGCATATTGCAGTGCGATCTGCAAACTCAGACAGGAATCGGATCGCATGTGAACACCCATGCAATCCGATTCTGCTGCGGATCAAAAAAAGGTCCTGTGCGAGTTTGGGCCGGATGCGATGCGAATTCAGCCATACTATCTGCACAGAGATCGGATGTGATTTGCACTGCAGTGTGAATCACATCCGATCTCCTCACCGCAGCAGTGTGAACCCAGCCTTAGGCCTCATGCACACGAGACGCAGATGAAACCTCTGTCAAAAAAAAGCTGAAACGCGCGTTTTGCCGCGTTTGCATGTCGCGTTTAGACGCGTTTAGACGCGTTTGCGTTTAGACGCGTTTATAAAGATAACATCATGTAGACCCTCCCCAAGCTCTCAAAGCATTTTTTTTAACTATTTCTGCTATTTTGATCAGAGTGAGCAGCAGCAGCATAGAGAGCAGTTGTACACTTGCATTTGCCGTGTCACTTGCCACGGCACCTGCCACAAGTTGTGGATTGTCCACTTGCCACGTCACTTGCCACAAGTTGTGGATTGTCCACTTGCCACGTCACTTGCCACAAGCTGTGGATTGTCCACTTGCCACATCACTTGCCACGTCACCTGCCACGTCACTTGCCACGTCACCTGCCACAAGTTTTGGATTGTCCACTTGCCACGTCAGCTGCCACGTCACTTGCCACATCACCTGCCACGTCACCTGCCACAAGTTGTGGATTGTCCACTTGTCACATCACCTGCCACATCACTTGCCACATAACCTGCCACAAGTTGTGGATTGTCCACTTGCCACGTCACTTGCCACAAGATGTGGATTGTCCACTTTCCACGTCACCTGCCATGCCATCTGCCACAAGTTGTGGATTGTCCACTTACCACGTCACCAGCCACATCACCTGCCACAAGTTGTGGATTGTCCACTTGCCACACCACTTTCCACGTCACCTGCCACGTCACCTGACACAAGATGTGGATTGTCCACTTGCCACGTCACCAGCCACATCACCTGCCACAAGTTGTGGATCGTCCACTTGCCACGTCCCTTGCCACGTCCCCTGCCACGTCACCTGCCACAAGTGGATTGTCCACTTGCCACGTCACTTGCCACGTCACCTGCCACAAGTTATGGATTGTCCACTTGCCACGTCACATGCCAGTCACCTGCCACAAGTTGTTGATTTTCCACTTGCCACGTCACCTGCCAAGTCACTTGCCGCGTCACCTGCCAGGTCACTTGCCACGTCACCTGCCACAAGTTGTCTATTGTCCACTTTCCACGTCACTTGCCACTTCACCTGCCACGTCACTTGCCACGTCACTTGCCACAAGTTGTGGATTGTCCACTTGCCACATCACTTGCCACCTGCCATGTCACTTGCCACAAGTTGTGGATTGTCCACTTGCCACGTCACTTGCCACAAGTTGTGGATTGTCCACTTGCAATTGCAATTGTTTAAAATATTTTTCTAATGGTTTTTCATCATTTGCAATCATTTTTGAGATTTTTAATGTAAAAAAAAAGGTCACCTTTAAAAACGCATATAAACGCAAACGCGGCTAAACGCGGTTGCCGCGTTCAGCCGCGTTTAGCCGCGTTTAGCGTCTGAAACGCAGAAATTTTTGTCTCTGAACGCATTTTTTTGCTTCTGGAAAAACGTGATTAAACGCAACTGCATATAAACGCAAAAAAACGAGACTGTGTGCATGGACACATAGGATAACATTGAATGAGTTCAGGTGCAGTTGAAAAAACTGTCCAACTGCATCTGAACGCGCGTTTAACTGCGTCTCGTGTGCATGAGGCCTTATTAGTGACAAAATCCCAAAAGTAAACAAGGTTTCTTCACCAGTTTCTCTTCTTTAGACTCCCCACAGGTCTGAAAATGTGGTAGATTTGACCATGCAAAAATCAGGCCACTAGAAACTGAACCTAGGCTGTATCTAAAGTCAAAAACAAAATGTATATAACACAATGTATATATTGCAGCTTACCAGTCCATAGATGAAGTGGCTGCATTAGAAATCACATTTCCGACTTTTATCTCTATTTCTCGTGTGACACTCACTGTACTTATATCTATGGAGAGCAGCATTGTCATGATAGGACAGGAAGCATACAAGGACTACAGAACAACCCATTCTCCTCATCTCTATGACATTAGGTAGGTAGGGGTGTTCCATAGTTCACAGAAGAAAACTTGCAAGGCTGATACCATTGTTTTTTAGCTCAGTGCAGGGGAAGTTACAAGCATTTTTGACAAAACCAAATAATTTTTTTGTGTTTTCAGTAAATGAGCGAGCTGAAAGCCTGAAAAAATCCACCACATTTAAAAGACTAGCAAGATGCAATATACACATCGTACACACACACACACACACACACACACACACACACACAAAACAAAACAACCTCCTGCAGTTGTGTATTTCTTTAGAAATAATTCATTACAGTACATATACTTTTACATACGAATAAAAGTACCTGAACCAGTTTTAACCACTTGAAGACCAAGCCTTTTTCTGACCCTTTTTGTTTACATGTGAAATTCATCATTTATTTTCTAGAAAATTACTTGGAACCCCCAAACATTATATAGGGTTTAAAGCAGAGGCCCTAAACAATAAAATAATGGGTGTTGCAATTCTTTATGTCACATAGTATTTGTGCAGCAGTTTTTCAACACTTGAATGAATTTTAATGCACAAAAACACAATACCCAATTGTTTGGTAAAACATAAAAAAAGATATTATGCCAAGTAAACCTGCACACGCCTGTGCAATAGCCTCAAACTACGTACATTATCCATAGGCGATGCTTTAACCACTTCCCGACTGCTTCACGCACATATCCTGTGGCAGAATGGCACGTACAGGCAGAATCGCGTACCTGTATGTTGCCCTTTAAGAAGCGGCTTGCGAGCGTGCGCATGCCGCAAGCTCCGCGAGTGTGATCGTGGGTCCCGAAAACGTCTGTGTATGACGAAACGCATCTGGCAGGGCGTGCAGTGACATCACTGCATCGTTTCCAATGGAGGAATGGCTCCTAGAATGCCGGCCCGGCGTTTTTCCTACAATGCTTTTAATATCTTGATGTTTGTAAGTACAACTTACTTTTTATAATAAACTTATCTTTGTTCTGGTATCACGCTATGGTCCCCTTCTTTCTTATATGCCCCGCGATCTCACGGATCATATAACATTCCGAGTCCAGCACCCTGATCCCCCTGAGAAGGTTTCCTGGAGGGATCTAATTTGGATATCAAAGGCCGCGGCTGGGTTATAGCCAAACACTGTTTGTGCTTACCCTTTGGTAAGTGGCTTTCACTTATGTTGTGGAGCACGGTGGTGGTTAATTCAATGCTAGTAAGGACACCGATATAATAAGAGACTTTATTTGCCGTCTTCACTATTCATTTTTGAACATTTAAACCATCATTCTTTGGTCTATGGTGGACCTTGGTGGACCTATTGGTGGCGCAGTTTTTATTCTTTATGGTTTTTCTGTCTGTCATAATGTCGCAGTCATGATACAAATTGCTGATAGCCGCTATTATTAGTAAAAAAAAAATAAAAATAAATATTAATAAAAATGCCATAAAACTATCCCTTATTTTGTAGACGCTATAACTTTTGTGTTAACTAAGCACTTATTGCAATTTTCTTTTACCACAACTATGTAGAATACGTATCGGCCTAAACTGAGTGAAAAAAAAACTGTATATATAGTTTCTAGCGTATGGACAAGTACTGACAGGAAACATGCTGCCAGGAGGAGAGAGCAAAGGAAGTTATCAGTGACTTACCAATGTGTTGCTGCTCCTTTATTGTCCAATTGGCATACCAGAGCCCACAGGCAGACAGATGTCACCACTGTATTCCCTAAAGTAGAATACTGGGTGACTAACTAATCTAGAAAAAACTCCTTCCCCCCTCCTAACACCTATGCTTGCTAGCCTGTGTAAGAAAGTTGCATATACTTACCCAAAATAAATAAATATATGCCCCTCTGGTCCGATTACATATCCCCTATGTCAGAATAAAGGAAGAGGAGAGAGTGCCCAATGGCTGGTAATGCCTGAGCAGTGACATTACCCATAGGCTCATAGCGCTGTCGACACTCTCCTCTCCCCTGTAGTGGCACTGGCTGATGCAGGGGAGCAGGATCACGTGACCGGACTGGATCGACATGAAAATAGGTAGCTAAATAGTTTTTACACTGGTTAGAAGCACAGGTGTTAGGAAGGGAGATGGAGTATTTTCAGGATTAGTTAGGGTTATCCCGGAATTATACTTTAGCCATGTGCAAGTACAAATCCTTTAGCAGATAAGAGTGTTCACATATGGTTTATTTCAGTTGTGAATTTGCTGCCCTTGCTGCTCCCTAACCAAACATAATGCTGATATCACTGCAATACTTACTTTTATCTGAGATAGGTCCCATCAACCACAGGCAGCTGACAGCAATCTGCTCAAGGGAACATAAAAGGATTTTAAGAGTTTTATGACGCGTACACACAATCGGACTGTCCAGCGAACAAACCGCTGGACTTTGAAGCGGAGGTCCGCTGGAATTTCTGAACCAGTGGACCTGCCCACACACGACCGTACTTTTTCGGTGGACTGGGCTTAATTGTAGGTAAAAATCACAAAGCAGACTTTACTACCATTTTAAATTACAAAAATTCTATACAGCTTTGGAAGAGATGTCATGTGTTCCATTGTATTTTAATGTATTCTTTTGTTTCCGAGCATGCGTGGTCTTCTGATATTTTGCAAATAAATACTGTACTGATTAAACAAATATTGTACGAAAATGTTTTCATGATTGTCCATTTGAATAATTTCACATGAACTGTCATGATCGGCTCTCAAAAGCTGTGTATTAACGATCAGACTATCGTACCATCATTTTGAAAGACATATTTTTCGTCCAATTTTCTGGTCGTGTGGCCAAAGCCATGAACTAACCATTGCGCTACAAAAAAAAAAAACACATCAACATCTGCTTCTTAATAGCAAGGGGGTTACAATGGTCTGATATGTTGTGTCCAGGCACACTAACGCCTGAGAGCCGAAATGCCTTAAGCCTGTGACGTCTTACAGGAAAGCAACAATCTGCTTAATACAGGCAGCTGGCGATCCCTCCTCCCACACATACACACATCAGAAGGATTTACTCATCCAACATAAGGAAACATAATGTACTCAGGAAGCTGAAGAGAATCAGCACTCCATGGTTAAGGCCGTCTCCCCTTGTTTTAAAATAACTCTACTTTCCTTTCACTTGAGTGCAGAAAAATGCCTGCAGCATTCAGCAGCCAGTCAGCCCAATCAACGGGTGAAGTACTTAAAGTGGTTGTAAACCCTTACAAACCACTTTGACCTACAGGTAAGCCTAGATTAAAGCCGCGTACACACGGGCGGACTGTATGGCCTACTTAGTCCGTCGAAACACATTTCAGCGGACAGTCCGCTCGTGTGTGGGCTTCAGCGGACTTTTTCAGCGTGCAGTCTGGCGTACTAAGTATTTCGGAATTTCCGTAATACTGTCCGTCATACTTTGGTTTCAGCGGACAATCCGCTCGTCAGTAGGCTAGTTCGACGGACTAAGAATGGCGCATGCTCAGAAAGGATTTACACGGCGAAAGGTTGCATTGCTGTGTATTGGACTTCCTATTTCTAGTCCCGTCGTACGTGCTGTACACGTCATCGCGCAAGCTTTCGACGGACTGTTTGTGCATCCGTGTGTGGTCAAGTCCATTCATTCGAAAGTATGACGGACTGTCCGTCGGATTGTATGACGGACTAAGTAGACCATACAATCCGCCCGTGTGTACGCGGCTTAAGGCTTACCTGTAGGTCCAAGAAATATCTCCTAAACCTATACGGTTTAGGAGATATTTACCTGAAGGCAGCCACCGCTGTCTGCGGCGCATGCGCCGTAGACAGCGGCGCGCAGGCGCACTGGGCAAGCCGCAGATCGCGGCGATATGCCGCGAGTGTCAGCTCCCGTGCGCATGCGCGGGAGTGATGTCATCGCTGCTCCGCAGACAGCGGTGGCTGTCTTCAGGTAAATATCTCCTAAACCGAGACCCACCAAGATGGACGCTCGGAACTACAGGGGACAGCGGTGACTTCGCTGGCTCCTGTGTCAGGTAAGTGACACATAATGGACTACTATGTGATGCATAGTAGTCCATTATGCTTTACCTTTGCAGGGAGACAAAGAGGAAGTAAACCCATCAGGGTTTACTTCCTCTTTAAAGAACCAGGTGCCACGTACGTGGAACGGCTACAAAGTTTTTCACAAATAATATACTTTAATGCCGGCCATACACGGTTCGAATTTCGAAAGAATTTTCTTTCGACAATCTTATCTAAGAATTTTCGTATGAATTTCGCACCATTAGTGGGGCTGCAGCAACAGCCGATTTTCGTGTGGAAATGAAATTTGAGGAATCGGACATGTTGGAATTAAAAAAAAAAACGATTTTCTAATCAATGATGGGAGAATCGTGCGAGAAATGTAAAAAGAAAAGAAAATTTACGGAGCGAAAAGAAGATTCCCGGACCATGAAAATAATTTTCTGTAGCAACATGAGGTGAAATTGAAGGCTTGGTCGGCTGAATTTCGAAAATCAATGGTGGCATCGTCGGATGACAAATCTTTTATTTTTTTCTGATTTTGAAAAGAAAATTTGTTCGAAATTCGACCAATGTATGGCCTGCATAACATAAATCTAAGTTTCCCTTGGGCTTCATGCACACCGAAGCTCATAAACGTCCGTTTTTGGGAGTTTGGGCATTTTTTTTTTTTTTTTTTTTTAACAGCCCATAAACTCCTCTCGATGTTATCCTATGGACGTTTTTGGATGTTTATCAGCAGTGGAGTTTATGGGCTGTCTTCTGAACGCCATAAAATCGCATTCAAGAATCGGTTTTCTGACCACAAAAAAAGCCAAATGCTCATAAGTGCTGATAAACATCAATAAATGCTCAAAAACGTGGCTCACCAGCGTTTAACTTTTTTGATCCATTAACAAAAAAATAAATAAAAAAATGCTAATAAACGCTATTGCAAAAACTTGAAAAAACATTAAAAAGACTCACTGCAAAGCTACTGGCGTTTTAATAATGTTTAATGTCCAGTGTGCATGTAAATATCCCTTGTAATAGAGAAAAAGCATAACAGGACCTCTTAAATGTGAGATCTGGGGTCGTCCAAAATATCTCTGAACTCATATTTACACTAAAACGTAATAAAAAAATAAATAAAAAAAATTTAATTTTATTATAATTTTTTTTACAAAAAAAAAAATGCAAAATACATTTCCCCTTTAAGAGCATTGGGCGGAAGCAATGTTTGACGTTGCTTCCGCCATCCGATGCTATGGAGCCGAGTGGGGTCCATCTTTTCCTCACTCGGCATCCAGCCTGTGAGGGAAGAGGACCCAATCGTCTCCGCCGCTACCAACGGTGTGTGGTGGTGGGGGGGGGACAGATAAAAGTAATCTAGTGGCGAATCCCCCGCAGAGACCACTTATCAGAAAGAGGACTCTCCGCTCTTGAAGAGGATTTCTATGGCAGCTAGCTGCTGCAATAACAATGGTATTCCTCTTCAAACAGTTGATGTACAACTGCGGCTGGCGGCCCTTATGTAGTTTAAATCAAAGTTATTTTTTTTATTTGATACCAACCTTAGCACCCTGCTGTTTGTTTTCTTCTGCATTGAGGTGATCCTACCCAGATCTTCTATGGGAGCTGCAGAGGTTCCAGTCTCTGTCCCCTCTCCTGCCTTCCATCCATCGATTATTCTCTTATTGATCCAGTTGCCTCACCTGTTGATGGTCTACAGATACAGATGAAGGTTCCAATAGACTAAATGACTATGCTGTATGTACTGTGTACTTGTATTAAAGCTGCACGATTCTAGCTAAAAAGAAAATCATTTTTTTTTTTTTGCTTCAAATAAAGATCATGTATCCATTACGATTCTCACGGTGTAACATCATCTTGCAAATTATACAAAAAAAAAAATTGGGCTAACTTTACTGTTTTTTTTTTTTTTTTTTTTTTTTAAATTGCCAAGTGTATTTTTTCCCCAAAAAATTGCGTTTGAAAGACCACTGCACAAATACAGTGCGACATAAAATATCGCAATAACCATTTTATTCTCTAGGGTCTGCTAAAAAAATTATATATAATGTTTGAGGGTTCTTAGTAATTTTCTAACAAAATACTGATTTTAACTTGTAAAGCAACAAGTGTCAGAAAAAGGTTTAATATAGTATAATATAATTATATATATATATATATATATATATATATATATATATATATATATATATATATATATATATATATATATATATATATATAACAGCACCATGACCACGTTGAAACGCAGCTAAGACGGATAATCTTAACACTACTCGAACTCCATCCTCCCCTTCCCCATCCCCCACTTGCCCAACCCCCACTCGCACCCGCACCCCGATCTCTCCTCTAGAAGGGTTCCCCCCCCTTCCCCACCTTCCCCTTCACCTCTTCTCCACCCTAAACGCCAGATTATACCCTTCTGTATGCTCTTGGAGATATCCTCCTGCTCTATGTTCTGAAATTCAGACTAAGATGCGCCCTTTTACACACACGATGGTCTGATCTACTTCACTGGCTACGTCCAGTTGCTAAATAAACAACACTAACTCATTGAGAATACTTTTCCATCCACAGTGTGCTCCCCTTTGGGGTGGATGGCTAGCCTGGAGACTGGACGTGGCTACAAGTACCCGCATATGGACCTATCCCATTATGCCACTATACCCACACATATATTTGACGTTAGTTTATACCTAATATGGTTAATGCCTCATAGGCTTTTAGTTATTACACTTCAGGTGATAGTTCCACATCATACAACTATCGTTACAACATAAGTTAGCCCCCCCGGGGGTGTTTGGGCTTTATATCTATGTAATCCAATACTTCAGATGTCTGTTAGTCCGTTCAATCTATTTACATCAATCGGATTACGATAACTATGCTGTACTGGTTAACCTGTCTTCCCCCCATCTTTTTCTCTCTTATTTTTCTAATCTTTCTATACAACTATGATGCATGTACGCCTATGCCAACATGTTAATAACAAGATTTGTATTTTCTCATATTACTGCTCCATATTCGTACTGCTTGTACTAGCTTACTACGAATGTTTAAGATATTTGATATTTGTAATTTTTGCAATATTTGTCAATAAAATTCTTTTGAAAAAAAATAAAGAAAAAATTATATATATATATATATATATATATATATATATATATATATATATATATATATATATATATATATATATATATATGTTTGGCTCATCCCTTCCTCTACCCTGTTGATGGTCTACAGATACAGGTTCTAATGGGCCAAGTGACTCTGAACTGTATGTACCGAGTACTTGTACTGAGCTGCACGATTCTGGCTAAAATGAGAATCACAATTTTTTTTGCTTCGATTAAAGATCACGATTCTCTCGGCGTAACATTATTTTTCATATTATACAAAAAATTTGGGCTAACTTTACTGTTTCGTTATCATTTAAATTCATTAAAGTGTATTTTTGCCCAAAGAATTGTTTGAAAGAGCACTGCACAAATACAGTGACATAAAATATCGCAACAATTGCCATTTTATTCTATTGGGTCTCTGCTAAAAAAATATATATATAGATAGATATATATATATATATCTATATATAGATATATATCTATATATATCTATATATAATGTATGAGGGTTGTTCGTAATTTTCTAGCAAAAAATACAGATTTTAACTTGTAAGCAACAAGTGTCAGAAAAAGGTTTAGTCTTTAAAGTGGGGTACCCCCTAAAATTTTTTTTTTTAAAGTCAGCAGCTACAAATACTGCAGCTGCTGGCTTTTAATAATCGGACACTTACCTGCCCCAGGGTCCAGCGATGCGGGGGAACGAAGCCCCCCCCTCGCTCCCCGCTCCGCTCGCGGCGCCGTCATGCATACTGTGGGCACCCGACTGTGGCTTCACAGCCGTGCACCCACTTCGCATGCGCGAGCGGCGCAGGGCGCCGTGATACGCCGTACAGTCACCTGGGACACATGACAGGTCCCAGGTGAATGTGCGGCGCGAGGGGAAGTGATGTCACCAGCCCGGGCAATGAAGAAGGCAGATTACGAGGGACCCCCTAGCAACCGGTATTTAGAGGTGAGTAAAAAAATTTTTTGTGCCAATTATTTTTATTTTATTTACGAATTTTAAGCAGCTTTTAATTTTTTAAATTTTTTTTAAGTAGTTAAACTGACCTAATTTACAGACAGAAGTTCATCCCTTTGATTGAAGAATGAAATGTTACTTTGTTTATAGTTATCTCCAATGTTGAGATAAACGTGGCAAGCTGCCTGGAATTACATTTTTTTTTGCCAGCTGTCAGAAGTGAGCAGAGAACTCTCTTCACGGGAGGGGGGAGATCGTGATTTAGATTCTTTAACGATTAATCCTGCAGCTCTTGGCGTTTAGTCCTTAAAGTGGATGTAAACCCACCACGCACCCAGTATAAACCAATGGCACAATATGTTAAAGAGGAACTGCAGTCTGCTCACATAATTTTTAATAAAAACATCTTTGCCATTCTAAAGCTTCCCTCCAACCACTTTGCATATTATTTTATATGTACTGTGATTCTGTACTTGCTAAACATGCTGCATAAATCTCCCTCCATTGAGTCCGGCTGCAATCATTTTAACTGTGGGCAGCTGAGGCCGCTGCCTGTTCACATCCTGGATTTACACAGACAGAGGCACACCTCCAGCTCTGCAGCTCTCATTGGCCCTCTGATGACTCATCTCCCTCTCTTCCTGGCAAAACTCTCACAAGAATGAGAGAGAGAGAGCTGTGTATGATGTCATAAGCCTAGGCCAATGACAAGACAAGAAACAGGAAGTGGGCTGTATAAGGTATGTTTTATTATCCAAAGTTAAAACAAGGGCAGAAGATTTAATAAATTGAAAAAAATGACTGAAGGTCCTCTTTAATTTGTGTCCATATACAAGAATCCTGCATGTACCCTTACCTTTTCTCTGTAATACCCTTCAGCTGTAGTAGCCCCGCAAAAAAACTCTGGAATCGGTGGGTGGGTCTCTTTGCCAGAGCTTGGTGGGCAAAATCGTGATGACACAAGACTCCCCGCCCACCTGTACACTCTCCTACTCTTTCTGTAGGCGTCCTGGGAGCTGCCTGCCCCAAGAATATCCTCCTCAGTCACACTGCTCTTCTGCTGATCTTGTGGATTACGCCCCATGATGAGTAACATCCAGTAAAAACTCAGGAAAGGCACCACATGACTTCAGCATGCCCAATCATGCTGAGGTGTGGAGCAGCCAATCCTGGGAAAGCTTGAGAAGAAAGGTGGAGAAGTATGTAAAGCTGGAATCGTAACTCTCTCTCTCTCCCTCTCTGATCTCACGCTCGTTCGTGCATGAGATAAAGAAATCAGATGTCAGTCACAGCAGTGGGGGATGTGTCCAAAAATACGTACCTGAGTGTTGTATCTTAGTTAAAAAAAAAAAAAAAAAAAAACACACAACACAAGAGGATTGCTCAGAGCTGGATTAACTCTTTGTGGCAAGACTGGGCACTGCTGTCAGCAGTGAGCACTGAATCCAGGAAATGCCGTTTTAAGATCGTGAGGGGGATAGAATCGTGCTCTCGATTCTTTAAGGATTAATTGTGCAGCTCTACCCTATGTCTATCCCCAAATAATGCATATCCATGTAGCTAATAAGAGAAATGTGTAATTGTTATGCTTATCCGGAGGCTTCAAAAAGTTTTCTCACCAATCCAAACATTTCGGCAACGCAAGTTTTTCACTGTTTACATCAGGGATATGCAATTAGTGGACCTCCAGCTGTTGTAGAACTACAATTCCCATGAGGCATAGCAAGGCTGACAGCCACAAGCATGACACCCAGAGGCAGGGGCATGATGGGATTTGTAGTTTTGCAACAGCTAGAGGTCCGCTAATTGCAGATCCCTGGTTTACATGCTTGGACTAGCTTAGTGACTAAATATGGAGGTGGGGGATTAAAATAACCTGCGTAAACTTGGCTATTGCCTATAAATTGGTAGCAGAACTGATGGAGCCCCAGATGTGATGACATCATATTATGAATGCAAGTCATTCTTATAATCAGGCAAACCCACTGGAGGTAGATCCCTGCTACAAAACCACGCGTCACAATGACCTAAGCACTAAGCAGCCCTCTTTCAAACAGGCCATTTTAAAGCTAACCAACTTCTTCCGCAAGTGTTTATTTTTAACATAGCCCAGTATGCCTGGACAAGATCCCTGATGTTGCATGAATTATTTACTTAGTGCATGTAGAAATTTATATCATCTGACCCGAACTGGATGTACAAAACCTTATGCTGTTCTACTCTTTTTCAGAAACGCAGTGTCCCTGCGCGCTAAGCTACGCTTTACATCCCAACTAGTACTGCTATAGATGTGCCATCTGATAATTGCTGAAATTTACCTTATGTTGAAGACCGATACTACAGCTGTTTAAATTATTTTTTTTCCTCTCATTAATCTACATCCAGTACCCCATAATGACAAAGTGAAAAGAGAATTTTAGAAATTTGCAAATGTATGAAAAAGGAAAAAACTGAAATATCACATTGGCATAAGTATTCAGACCTTTTGCAACAACACTTGAAATTTAACTCAGGTGCCTCCAATTTTCCTTGATTGTTGCCGAGATGTTTCTACACCTTTATGGAAGACCATCTGTGGTAAATTACGAAAATATATTGAACTCGATTTGGAAAGGCACACACCTCTCTAGAAAAGGCCTCACTGCTGACAATGCATACTGTATCAGAGCAAAAGCCACGAGATTAAAAAGGAACCACCTGCAGAGCTCAGAGACTGGATTTTTACAAGGCACAGATCTGGGGAAGGCTACAAGGCTTCTGCTGTACTGAAGGTTCCCAAGAGCATAGTGGCCCCCATAATTCTTAAACAGAAGAAGTTTGGCACATCCAGGACTCTTCTCAGGGCTGATCGCCCACCCAAACTGAGCAATCAGGGGAGAAGGGTCTTAGTAAGAGAGGTGACCAAGAACCCTGTGGTCACTGAGCTCCAGAGATCCTGTGTGGAGATGGGACAAAATTCGAGAAGTACAACTATCACTACAGCTCTCCATCAATCTTGTTTTTTGTTTTGTTTTTGCAGAGTGGGCATGGGTGCTCAACCCTTGGCCCTTCAGCTGTTGCAGAACAACAAATCCCATCATGCATCTGCCTTTGGGAGTCATGCTTGTAACTGTCACCCTTCCAATGCCTCATGGGTCTTGTAGATTCGCAGCAGCTGGAAGGCCACAGGTTGAGTACCCATGGGCTAGACTGAAGCCCCTCCTTAGTACACAACACACAGTAAGATCTAAAGCCCACTTACACTGTCAGGGCCCCATCCCATGGTAAAATCACTTGCTATTAGTAGTTGTAAAATGTAGCTGTAAAGAAAAAAATATATATTAAAAAATTTCTTTACCCCACTCCCATCTTCTGCCTGTGGCACGTAGGCGAGGATAACAACATACTCCTCTAACTAGATACTGAAGAATACAGAGCAGGTGCAATGTTCCAAGAAGACTTTTCCAATGGTGAATCTTCTCACGAGATTTTGTCTGCTCTGCATTCTCCGGGAATCTTTCTGGAAGGTCACCGACGCCACCCCCACCTGAGAAAAAGATGGGTAAGGTAAGAATAGATCTAAGTTTTTCTTTACCAGTACACATTGCACCTAATAATCTCAGATGATTTTTAAAGAGGGAAGTGGCCTAGGTGTTATATGTGGACCTTGCCTTATACTGCAAGGTACGCTTCAAATATATGCCTAGAGTTTTGCTTTATAGAACAGAAAAAATATCATGGAAGTTACAAATATGTATAGGAATGTTTCTCAGAAGTGTTTTTATAGGAGGAGCATGTCACATCACCCCGGGGTGTCTATAGCACATCCACTGCAAAACAAACATCATTGAAACCACTACAAAAATGGTCTACTCTTCAGACGACACACTAAACTCCACTCCGGTACATTAGCATTTAATATAATGCAATATTATTCTGTAGATTTGTGTCATCCTTCAGAATCACAGATAAAACATGACATTCTGCTCCATAGAATGTCACAAGCGTTGACAGATTTTGCAGGGAATTTGCCTTCCAACTGTGTTATTAAATGTCATCCACTCCGTAAGTAGGACAAGGAAAACATCGATACACTGAAGACAAGGGACGAGTTATCGTGCACGATTCGGTTTCTGAAACATCTTCAGCTCCAACAATCTGCGGTAGAGAACCAAAATCTGAAAAATGTATCAGCAATTTATTCAATTTGAATAAAGCATGGACAAACATCAATGTCCATCTTCCACTATGTAAAAATGTATATTTAAAGCTCAGTTAACATACAACTGATATTTCATTTTTTGGAAGATGCTGGAGAGTTAAACTACTTTATCCCCTAAGGGACTTCACTGGTGAGCTCCTAGGCCTTGCCATGCCACTGTCCCCCCTTTTACAACCAAATCCCACCTCAGATGTTACAGCAAAAGGTTTACATTTCTATGTAAACCCCTAGTGCCCAACCTGAGGCCCTCTGCAACAAGTGTGGCCCAGCCCTCATGGCCCTTGCAAACAGTAGTTAGTATTTTCCCAAGCTAGATTATGGTCTCGACCAGTGAAGGAAAACTTTCTTTAGCCTCAGATGTAGTATCTAACTGGTCTGGTTTAGGTTTTTAATCTTATATATTATTTTTTGGGATTGTCCATCCCTTTCATTTTTTTTTCCCTCTGATCTTTTAGAATGGATCACACTGACATAAATATCAAATGTGGTAAAGGCATTTAAGGAGTCTGTAGGGATGATGAATGTGGATGACTTGCTTGTTAAAGGAGCTGTTACAGTAGTGATCTGGAACAGTGTCAGGTAACATGTCTAGTCCAGGACTGTCTCCAAATCCCCAGTCTCCAACAATTCATATAACATTTTCAGTCTATGAATATCTTTTGTAACGCGCCAGTAGTCTCCGACTATATCCTGGTGCATAGATGAACTATGTGACCGCTTTGTATAGCATTACATTCAGTGAATATTGTTTGAGGCCCTTTAATGTCATCAGGTGCTGTACCCTGTGGCCACCTACAATGCTTTAGTCCAACTGATAGTTCCGACATGGAGTTTTAGGGCTCATGAACACTGCAGCTCAAAGAAACGGCTCCTTCAGGCCTTTCAACTCTTGAGCTCTTATTTTTTCTGCCTAGAAACTCTCCTTCATGTTAGCCAATGTATCTATGCACACTAGGGATTCTTCAGGCATTTTCAGCCATATGCTCCTATAGGCAGAAAAACCCCCCACCCAACTCACATTTTTTGAGAATGAATGAATGAATGAATGAATGAATACTTGTATAGCGCACAACGCGAACTGAAACGCCTCAAGGCGCTGTGACGAGCTTTGATCAGCAGCTAGAAGAGGAAGAAGAGGAAGAGGAAGGTCCTGAGTTTTTTCCTAAAAGCCAGGTGGTTTGCTTCCAGGCAGATGTTGATTGGTAGAGCATTCCATAGCCGAGGTCCTTGGACAGCGAATCTCCGATCCCCCTTAGATTTGTACCGGGCTTTGGGCACGAGAAAGGAGCTAGTGCCCCACAAATGCTCAAAAACATGCAAAAACTTTTGTTGAAGCTTTTTGTTTTGTGTTTAAAGTGGTTAAAAAAATACTATCTAGGAGGGTTTATGGAAAAAAAGAGCTTGTGCCCAAAGAAGCATAAAAGAGCTCAATGAAAACATGAGAAAAACCACAAAAAAGAACAAGCTTCTTCAAGCTTTTATAGGAAGAAATAAAAGCTCAAACGCCTGCAAAAAGCTGATTTTTTTTGAGCTGCAGTGTGCATGAGCCCTTAATTGAACCTTTGCTCCTGCATATTTCCTCATATGGTCCGTGAATGGTGCAAGCCTAAGGAAGTTAACTTTAAAGATCATAAAAGTCCATCTAAAGCCAAAGCTCAGTATCACAATGGGAATCATTCCCTTCCCTCCCTGTTAGGGAGGCAAAGCAGAAAGTTAAAAGAGGTCTCTCCAAATCTCCAAAACAAGGCCTCATGCACACAGACGTAACTAGGCATAAAATATGCCTAGCGTAAAAAACCCATAGTTTCCCCGTGGCCAAGAAGCAGGTACAGCTGGTCATAGAAGTGAATGGCTGCATGACTATACTAGAAAGTAAATGTTTATGCATTTATGCATCTACATTTGCCTTACGACATATCTTTACAGAATGCAGACATGTTGCGTTTGGTAAAACATGGTGATGCATAGAAGCCTTGACATTTACATGCATAGGAGGGGCATACAGCCATTCACTTCTATGGCCAGTTGTACACCCACCTGTGGCTCTCCACCAACAGGATGTTTTTTACGGTAGGTATATTTTATGCACAATTATGCCCATGTACTTGTAGCCCAAGGGGATAAAAACTTTTAGACTTATGTCACTGAAACCTGGATCCTGACTGGGATATTTCCTCCCACCCCTGCACTGACTTCCACCAAATTTTGGATTGTAATCACCCTTTGTCCCGGTGACAATTACCACAGTCAAATAGAGTAAAGGGTAAATTTCCTAAGCAGTGCTCAAACAGCAAATAAAGACCCAAAAGGGAACTAAAAAAGAAAATAGACTGAGCATGCCAGTATTCACTGCAGAGAAAAGGAAGACCTACGTTTCTATGACCAACCATCAAATTGTTGTCAGCAACTATGGCCAACATTATTATGCATTTGGCTCAATAACTGATGGAATGGATTTAGGTTATTAAAAAGTAAGCCAAATCAAAAATTAAGTATATGCCATTTCATATTCCTGTAATGTAGTACTGCTTAGTCACTTTTTGTTGAGGCTTGCTATTAATGTAAATTTAGCTAGTGCTGCAATGATATGGGAACAGTTCATTCAAGTTACTGCAAGTTTTAGAACCTGCAAATGTCTCCCGACATCCTGCCGTTTGTATCGGGCTTTACCTGTATTGAGAACTATTGATGCAGCAATCAGAAGCTGTACACCAAGGCTGGGTTCACACTATTATGAATTGGATGCGGTTTTCTCCGCATCCAAATCGCATGTCAAGAGAGTGTGGCTGGCTCTCTATGGAGTCGGTTCACATATCTACGGAGCAAAGTGCACAGGAGTCCTTTGTGTCTTCTGGCCCATTTCAGCCAAAAATTCGGACCGACATCAGACCTGAACCAGTGAACAGGGGCGCACCAGACCCCTGCTGTGAGCCGCTCCGTGCGGCAGTGTGAACCCAGCCTAGGTAAACAATTGTCATCACATGTGTGTGTTACACTGTGTCAACAGACTAATTATCATTTAGGAAAATCCACATTTCCAATGAGTTACTCTTTTCAGGCGTAATATTTATCATAACCAAAACCTGCTTTACAGGAAGCACTTATGTTATAACCACCCCGATTAAGTAATGATTTCTTAAAGTATAACTATAGGCAAAACATTTTTTTTCTCATTTTGGATAAAGTTAATACTTGTTCACATTGACTGCGGCTTTGAAATCGTGCGACTTCATCTGAAATTTCTAAAGCTGCATGTCAGTGCAACTTTGGGTGCGACTTGAAAGACGCCTGTGTGGTTTCATGCACAGATGTCTATGCAAGTTGCACCCGAAATCGCCAAAAGCAGTGCAGGAATTACTTTTTCAAATTGCTGCGACTTCGGAAAGTCAGCATCACAGTGATTTGAATAGTGCGATTGGCAGCAATAGGGTGCAACTGGTCTTGCAATTTGACCTGTCAAATCGCATTACCAGTCGCTCCAGTGTGAAGTAGGGCTAAGGGAGGGTTATAACCCCTGTCAGATTTTTTATCTGTGCCCCATTGCAGAGATTTCCCTTCACTTCCTGTCCCAGAACCAGAGGGGAAATCGCTGCAAATTAAGGGAATCCCTTGGGAACCTTTAGATCACCATAACTAGTGTCTCCATTGAAAGATTTCCCCTCCATTACTTTTCTGGGGGACAACCCAAAATTTGGCATTTTCTTTTACTTTCACTATCAATATTGATAATGATAAAAAAGGACAAATAGAGAGGGTGAATAACTGACAGATGGTCTAATCCATCTCTCCCGTTATCCAAAGCTAAAAAAAAAAAAAATTCTCAGGTGCTAATTTGTAAGTGCTATAAGTAATTCCCAGCATTTTATCGTGAACTTCTAATTGGTTCTGCTCTTAAGAATAAGTGGACTAAAAGTGGCATTAGCCTTTAATGACAGGCAACTAGCATTTTCCTAAGGAGTTCAGTAAAGGCAGTCCTCATATTTCTCACGTTACAGGTTTCCTTTTGCCCTGCGCGGCTTTAAAAATGTGCTACTTCAGCGCAATTTCAAAGCTGCAGAGCAGTGCGATTTGGACCTCTGATTTCATTGCGGCTTGCACTTTTATTTAAACAGAAGCCAATGCAAGGTCGCAATGAAATTGCAAAAAAAGTGCAGGAGCCTTTATCGAAGTTGCAACAATTTGAACAGTTCTATTGCCAGCAATGGGGTGCAACTTGTCATGCGATTTTAAACTGTCAAATGGCACTGGTGTGGAAAAAAAAAAAAAAAAAAACTTACATTCAGCAGTTGATTAATTAGACATAGTAACATTTTCATCTTTGTATCTCTACTAATACAGAGGCGCACGTGCACACTGGGTGCTGTCATATTGAATAATGCTGTTCATTGTCCAGGCATAGAACAGTGACAAATGTTTCAGCACTATGCGACTTCTATGTAAATTGCAATACAGTTTTAAATAAACATGCCAAAGCTCCTGATTTTCCAGTACGGATTGTACACAATGGCAGCACGACTTCAAAGACATGGAAGCTGTTTCTGCGGCGTCTCAGCCTGCTCTACATCGCTGTGATCTTGCTTCTCATGTCACACATTAGCTTTTAATGATCAAATGTTTGCAAAGACCCTGCACATTGACTGTTGCTGCTCTGGCACCATCTGTCTTAACTTGGCTACATTAGTGCAGGTTTGACACTTAACAGCTAAATAACTAAAATGACAAGTATAATAGCAAGACAAACAAACCCGTTTAAATTGTGGCCACCAACCAAGCGCATAGAAATGAAAAAATATTACATATGTCTATCACAATTATACTTTATCTACTTAAGGACCGCCTCCATATATATATATATATATATATATATATATATATATATACACACATACATATATACATACACACACACACACTATATATATATATATATATATATATATATATATATATATATATATATATACACATACACATACACACACGCCGGTACTTAGAAGAGGGATATCTCGGTAACGGCAGCAGCTGCTGCCACAACAGATATATCCTTCTTTACAGGAGGCGGTCCAGTTTACGATAATGGTGGTCTCCACAGCGGGTTCGCCGCGAGATCACCGTTTTCGGCAGGGGGAGAGGTGCCACCCCCCGCCGCTCTCCCGCGCCCTCCGCCGCTTACCGAAGCCGTCGGTAACAGTGGAGGAGATCGGGTCCTTCTTGTTGCTGGGTATTAGAGATGAGTGAGGCTAAGATGGCTTCCACTCGTCTCTATACCATAGCAGGGCGGAAGCGACGTCAAAACAACACTTCCGCCCATAACTCTTAATGGAACATTTTTTTCAATGTCTTTATTTTTAATGTTTTTATTGCATTTAAGTCCAAATATGAGATCTGAGGACTTTTTGACCGCAGATCTCATTTAAGAGGACCTGTCATGCTTTTTTCTATTACAAGGTATGTTTACATTCCTTGTAATAGGAATAAAAGTGATCCATTTTTTTAAAAATTTTTTTAAAAACAGTGTAAAAACAAATAAAATCAAGTAAAATAAATAAGAAAAAAATAAAAAAATTTAACACACCCCGCCCCGACGAGCTTACGCGCAGAAGCGAACGCATACGCGAGTAGCGCCCGCATATGAAAACGGTAGTCAAACCACACATGTGAGGTATTGCCGTGATCGGTAGAGTGAAAACAATAATTCTAGCTATAGACCTCCCCTGTAACGCAAAACATGCAACCTGTAGAATTTTTTAAAATGTGGCCTATGGAGATATTTGAGGGTAAGTTTGACACCATTCCACGAGCAGGCGCAATTTTGAAGCATGACATGTTGGGTATCAATTTACTCGGCGTAACATTATCTTTTGCAATAAAAAAAAAAAAATTGGGCTAATTTGACTGTGGTCTTATTTTTTTATTCAAAAAAAGTGTTTTTTTTTCCAAAAAAAAAAAAAGTGAGCTTGTAAAGACCGCTGCACAAATATGGTGTGAAAAAAAGTATTGCAATGACCGCCATTTTATTCTCTAGGGTGTTAGAAAAAAAAAAGCAATATATAATGTTTGGGGGTTCTAAGTAATTTTCTAGCAGAAAAGCCTGTTTTAAACATGTAAACACCAAGTCTGAAAGAGAGGTCTGGTCCTTAAGTGGTTATTTTATGATTCGCTCCCATCAGATATCATTATACTTGTAGGAAAATGCAGTTCATGCTAAAAATCAATATTTATGCAATATTACTGCTGTGAGATAATGGACACAATGTTTCGCAGGTTCAGGCACCCTTGCACCTCTGGCAGGTCAATGGCTCCTGCAGTATCAAAAGCATTGATTGGCTGTTCTTTTTTGGCACAATGATCATGCCATGGCTCTGCCCCAACCATCAGCCTGCCAAGAAGCTGGACTCACTAAGACAGGTATATGCAATTAGGCTGGATTCACACCTACACATTTTTAGTGCTTTTTTGCATTTTGCAGATTTGCACTATAGAACACGTTCCATAGGAAACCATGTTAAATGGACTGCAGTGAAAATCTGCAAAATGCAAAAAGCACAAAAACTGCATAGGTGTGAATATAGCCTTAGCGGATCTCCAGCTGTTGCAGAACTACAACTCCAATGAGGCATAGCAAGACTGACAGCCACAAGCATGACACCCAGAGGCAGAGGCATGATGGGACTTGTAGTTTTGCAACAGCTGGAGATCCGCTAATTGCATATCCCTGCACTAAGAGGTAAGTATCCTAGAAGGCTTTCTGTTCGTTTTTTATTAAAAGCAGCCAAAAGGGGCTGAGTGTAGCTCAAAACTAGTTTAAACTCTTGGTGTTTAGTCTGTAAAGTGGATGTAAACCCACCACTCACCCAGTATAAACTAATGGCACCAAGTTTAATAGGAACTGCAGTCTGCTCACACGATTTGTAATAAAAACATCTTTGCCATTCTGGAGCTTCCCTCCAACCACTTTGCATATTATGTTATATATACTGTGATTCTGTACTTTCTGTACTATCTGCCAAATAGGCTGCAGAAATCTCCATCCACGGAGTCTGGCTGCAACCATTTTAACTGTGGGCAGCTGAAGCTGCTGCCTGTTCACTTCCTGGATTTACACAGACACTCACCTCCAGCTATGCAGCTCTCATTGGCTCTCTTATGACTACCCCCCCATGGCAAATTCCTGCAAGAGAGAGCGAGCTGTACATAATTTTTTAAGCCTAGGCTAATGACCAGACAAGAAACAGGAAGTGGGCTGTATAAGGTATTTACTGGCAGAAAAAAAATGGTTTACTATCAGTTAAAACAAGGGCAGAAGATTTAATAGATGGAAAGATGAAAAATGACTGAAGTTCCGCTTTAAGGTTTAAGGGATTGAAGCAGTATCCACCAGGAGAAGAGTGATTATTGCTAGCAGCTATAGCAGCCACTAGCAATCACCACAAGTGAATCCAGCAGGGCTGGTTGTACCGAAGTTGATCGATCAAATTGGTACATTCAGCTTGCCCACACACAGTTTAAATCTCAGCCAGTTCCTGCTGAAATGTCTACGACCGGCCTAAGTGCTTGGATAGTGATGCATTCACATAAATAATCCAAAGCATTGAAAGAAGACCTGTCACAAGCCTAAAGCTATAAAATAAAGCTTAAAAAGTGATGTTTGGTCTTTGCAAAAAACAAACCAAAAAAAACAAAAACAACCTTTTACTCACCTAGGTGGATGCATTATCAATCCGATGCTGCATCTGTCTCCTGCCGACACTGCAGTGAGAACTGAGCGATGGAACAACGCTGTTTGCTCAGTTCTCTCCTGCCGCTCTGAGCAGAGAGAGCCAGGACTGTCAGTTTCCAGGTCTCAGCTCTTCCCCTCCAGCGCTCACTTGAATACTAGACTGTGAAGGGGGGCAGGAGGGGCTGGCCCGGGCTCTGCAGAACGCTCAAAGGCTGAGCCAGATGCTTGTCCAGGCTTCTGGGTGGATCCCATGCATATGGTTGTAATCTTTTCAGAGCTTGGACCAGCAAGGTGATGTCAGTGAGCTTTAGCCCACCGTTTGCTGAAACCGGGTGACAGAAGTGCAGAAAGAACTGTACTCCTGTGATCCATAGAAGTGCAGCCAAAAAAGCTTTGGCTGTACTCCTCCCTTTAACCCTGTGCCACCTAATCCTGCCAACCGTTTAAGTTGTTATGCACATCAGAGGCTGGTAGGCTGCCTCCCGGTCATGTGATCAGTGTCACTGGCGGTCACGGTGGTTTCATGATTGGGAGCCCTTCCTACCAGCTCCTGAATGTAAACAGTGACCGGGGAGCTGTGGGTGACATCTCAGTCACAGGGCTGGGGACGTTCAGTGAGCATGCCTGCAGAACAGAACAAATGTACCAACTGTGCTGCCACATATGTTTACAGCCAATGGCAACAGATTATAGACTTGGTTACTGTACTAGAGATCTGTAAAGGTCGGTGTAGTAAAAGACGATGTAGTATGTAGTATTCTCTCGTGTGGCCTGCGTCATCAGTCTCTTTGGCACCCAACACTCGTAAGTGTCAAATGCCTGTGTCCTCTGATGTGCACTGTGCTTTCTTCCACTGACTCCAGGACAAAGCAGTCATTGCAAGGCGAATGCATATTTTCCTCGCCCAAGGACTGGGGGAACCACAAACCTGGGCATACTCAAAATATAAACAAATAGTAAATGTGTCCAGAAATACAGACCTCTACTTCCAGACCAGGCCTTTTCTGGCACTTTTTGTTTACATGTAACAATCAGTATTTTTTTTACTAGAAAAAGACTAAGAACCCCCAAATATTGTATATATTTTTAATGTAATGTAACCATCCCTTATGATAGCAATGGGCAGTGACAGGTACTCTTTATGGAACGATTTGCGGTTTATAAGACCCCAAATACTCCTCTGCCTTAAAAATGCTCCTTAAAAGCATTCAAAAACACCAAGATCTGCGTTTTAGAATGCTTTCGATCTTTTTTTTAAATGGCACTGTTGACAACCAGATAAACCGGAAGTGATGTCAGGTCATGGGCTTTGCTCGTCTCTCCGATCAGCCGACAGACGTGTCAGAGCCTGAGAAAGTCATGGAAGACAGCAGGAAAGTGAGTGAGTGACTTGTATAGCGCTACCTATGCGAATTGAATCGCCTCAGGGTGACAGTATGTACTCTCCTGCTGCTTGTAAAGGCAATCCAGCAACTAGTTAACCGCTAGAATTGCTTTAACAAGAGAGCCGACCGCTAGCTGTAAAAAAAACGGTAACGTGATGATGACTCCAGCTGCAGCCATCATCCCAGTATAACCACTTGAAGTCCAGTAACCTATGGTTATGTCGCTGGTCTAGATTGGTTAATTGCATTAAAATGCATTATGCAGGAATATCTAACCCAGCGTTACATTTCTATGGGGTTTAACCCAAAAAAGGTCAACTGTCTATACCAGTGATGGCGAACCTTGGCACCCCAGCTGTTTTGGAACTACATATCCCATGATGCCATGTACTCTGCAGAGTAGCTGAGCATCATGGGAAATGTAGCTCCAAAACATCTGGGGTGCCTATGTTCGCCATCACTGGTCACACTGTATATTATTAAGTGCAACATTTTTTGTAGCTGCAAGTCACAGATACAGCCTCCCCCCCCCCCATCCATCAATGCAATGTGTGTAACTCACCAACTAGAGAGGTATTACACTGCTGGTAGTGTAACAGAGGTTCTAAGCAGATTCGGAGAAATCAGGGAGAAAAATTTAAAGCAAAAAAAAAAAAAACACATGCAAGTGACTTATGCTGCCTGTCAAATATAATATCTTGAATATATAGGTAGGTACTCTTTAAGCAGCAACGATCAATTACATCACAGACTTCAGAATAGTACACACTCTGACTACAGTAGCTAAACTGAAAAAAAAAAAAAAAAAAAAATAAGTTGTTCTTGGACGGTAAATTGTTTTTCCTGATGATATATCTGCAGCAGCAGCACTTTTACCCACCGCTTAAGAAACCTCTGCTGTTAAAATTCATTTGGAAAACATTCAGATACTCACTAATCTATTTACTTAACCATCAGTAAAGCTACTGCCTCATAAAATACGATAAGCTGTCAGATTTCTTTGTTAAAAAACATGATGCAAAATGGAAATCTGTAATTTCCTCAAAATATTGCCTATTTTGATCAGTCATGTAATCGAGAAAAACTGTCCAGCAAAATCAGACTGGGGGGTCAGTGGACGGCAGATGTAGTATGTGAAAGGGGAACAGTTTTCTTTAGATCCAAATAGATTGATGGGGGGTGAGAACCACTGTCAGGTTTTTACTGCTTGGTATCTCTGCCTGGCAGCACTATGGTCATTGGTTCGAATCCCAACCATGGAGGTAGTGCCATGTTTGGGATTCGAACCAACGACTATAGTGCTGCCTGGAGTTTGTATGTTCTCCCTGTGCCTGCGTGGGTTTCCTCAGGTACTCAAGTTTCCTCCCAAACTATAAAAACATGCTGGTAGGTCAATTGGCTCCTGTCTAAATTAGCCCTAGTATTTGTATTTATAAATGTGAGTTGGTACCTTAGATTGTATAATATACAGTACACAAGTAGGGCCCACCTGTCCCTTCTGTATTGAACTATATTGTATGCTGCGCAAACTGTTAGCGACATATAAACCGCGTATAATAAATAATAAATATGTAAAGCGTTGGGAAAAAATTTCGGCACAATATAAATACCTGTAATAAATACATAAATAACTTGCATGTTGTCCAATGTTACTGGGGATGAAAGTGAAGGTAAATCCAATACTTTAAGTTGCTACCAGTATATGAAATCTTTTAATGGGGGCACTAGTTTCCCTAACAGCCTAAGGTTCGGTTCCCACTAGATGCAGAGCGAATTCGCTGCAAATTCGCACCGCATCTAAATCGTAAACCTGTTCATGTGAACTGATTGCGGAATGTTATGTTAACGACATCTCACAGTTTGCAAAATGCAGCACGATTTGCAGAATCGGATCGCATAGGTGTGAACACCCATGCGATCCGATTCTGGCCAGACCAAAAAATGGATCCCACGCGAGTTTGGTCCGAATGCGATGTGAATTCAGCCAAACAGTTTTGTTTGTATGGCCGAAATTTTCATCGTATTTGGACCAAACTTGTGCAGGACTGAATGTCTGGCATTGCAGCAGTGTGAACCGGCGCCAAGACAGAATTATCCTTTTTTTTTTTTTTTTTTTTAACAGATGATATCTCACTTCCTCCACATCCAGCAGTTGCATTAGCCCAGAAATGGAGCATATTCCCACAGACTGAGAAGCAGGGATCAGCCATCATAAATGCTATTTGGAATGAGGCAGCAGACTGGTGGACTGAGTATATATACAGTCACAGAAAATACACGAACATAGACATTACATAATGATCGGCCAAGGTCTTTGCCAAAGTCTTAAAAGGTACCCATAGAAATCGCAATTGTCATACAATTCTGCCAATACCATACATCTTTGATAACCAATGTCAGCAGATAACACAGGAGCCAACTCTGACATTTCCCTGACATACACACCTTTAAAATGGCTGTAAAGGCAGAAGGTTTTTTATCTTAATGCATTCTATGCATATCCTTCCGTATGCAGCAACCCCCCTTAGCCCCCCTAATACTTACCTGAGCCCAATCTCGATCCAGCGATGCTGTACAAGAGGCTCGGCTGTCCGGGACTCTCCCTTCTGACTGGCTGAGACAGCTGCGGTTGCCATTGGCCCCTGCTGTCAATCAAAGCGATTGAGCCAATCAAGAGAAAGGAGGGCAGGCTTGGTGTCTGAATGAACACACAGAAGCGGCTCGGTTTGGGTGCCCCCATGGCATGCTGCTTGCCTTGGGGGCACTCGACAGGAGGGAGGGGCTAGGAGTGCCGGCGAGGGACCCAAGAAGAGGAGGATCTGAGCTGCTCTGTGCAAAACCACTGCAAATAACATGCAAAAACAAAATAAGCCTTTAGTATTACTTTAAGGTGCAACTGAAATGATAAAATACATTCCAGCAAAGGCTGCCGAGTCGAAGTAAACCCTCCCATCGTTTTCAACAAAGGAAACTGCCATCTTGGCCCCAGTTTAATCCTCACATGCTATGATGCTGCACGTGATCAACCATGACACCAGCCATTGGATGATTTGACAGTTTGGTTGACAGTACAAGCTAATGTGACAGTTGGCAATCCCGGCATGCCAGGAATGTAACCGTTTTCTGCAAAAGGTTAAATCAATGGGTTTACTTCCACTTTAACAGAAATGCAAACCTTCCATTCTAGCACCTGGCAGGCCCACAGCACTCCTATATGACTGAAGGGGATATAGGAGGTGGCGAGGAAGCAATACAATGCTTCCTTACTGCCTGCCATCTGAAGAGTAATCTAAAGACGATAATTGGAGTGGCAGGGGGGTGGCGCTGAGTGCAGTTATTGGAACAGACTCCTCAACAGCGCAGCCAGTGGGAGGGAGAGAAGAAAAGCTGACTGAGCTGAAGGGGGGAATCGGAGCAGAGGAACTTGGACCCCTTTCACACTGGCACCGCTCCGTGTTAGTGGTAAAGTGCCGCTAGCTTTAGCGGCCCTTTACCGTCATTTTAGCAGTGCTTTTCGGCTGCTAGTGGGGCTCTTTTAACCCCCGCTAGCAGCCAAAGAGGGTTAAATGCGCCCGAAAAGCACAGCTGCCAAAGCGCTTTTACAGGCGCTTCGGCAGGGGTGCCCATTCATTTCAATAGGCAGGGGTCGGTGGAGTATATAAACCGCTCTAAAGATCCTGCTTGCGGGCCTTTTTCTAATGTCCTGTAAACGCACCGCTACAGTGTGAAAGCACTCAGCCTTTCACACTGGGGCTGTAGGGAAGGCGTTTAACTGGCGCCATTTTTAGCCCTTTAGCGCCTAAAAGACGCCTTCAGTGTGAAAGTGGTCTAATGGAGCTCAGTGCCAACGCGCATTCCAGGCTGTACTCCGGGATTTAGCCTGGATCTGCATGACACAGAATTTCTACGAAAACTAATGGAGGCTGGGAGGTATAGTTCTCAGAACTCCGTAGCAGTACTGCACCTGCAATTACTAGATACACATACTGTACATCTTTAGGCTTACATTTTCAAGGATTCAATTTAGTGCCAGCCCATAAAAGTCCATGCAGTTGACTAGTACAGGCACAATGTTGTACTCATTCAACACAAAGAACCAATGCAACCAAAGCCGGAGAGTTGCGGCTCTTCCAGGTAGAAGGGTAGGCCTAATATGAGGTATTCTTTTCTAATAACCCTAGGTGTGAGGGAGGCATGAGAGGCCTGTAGTGGAATTTAACTTATAACTGCAATTTCACATCATAACAACCCTGTGACCTAATTAAAAGAAAAAGGGTCAGGTTTAAAGTTCAGGCAATACATGAGGTGTAAATGGGGAGGGTGCAGCTCTATTGGGGGAGAAGATGGTCAGAAGGTTAGGAACCAGAAATACCAATATAATAAAGGGCGGTATCCTAACTGGTATATGTGGAACTTACTATGCAAGTTTATTGGTGATTTTTACCAAACTAAGTAAAAAAAAAGTTGAGCTTTAAAGAACCCCAACACCAAGAATATTCCTGCTATGGTCACTTTGTTGATAAATGTAAAGTTATGCACTTGGGTACAACTGGGGGAATCCATAGTGGAGAATGATCTGGGGGTTTTGGTAGATCATAAGCTAATAGCATGCAATGCCAAGCTGCAGTTTCCAAAGCGAGCAAAGTCCTTTCTAATATTGAGAGGTATGGACGAGAGAGAGAGAGAGCGAGAGAACGAGAGAAAGAGAGCGAGCGAGCGAGCTCATTTTGCCCCGTACAAATCATTAGTAAGACCTCATCTGGAATATGCAGTTCAGTTTTGGGCACCGGTTCTCAAAAAGGATATCGGGGAACTCAAGAAAGTGCAGAGAAGGGCAACCAAACTCAGGCATGGAGAAGCTCAGCTATGAGGAAAGATTAGAGGAACTGAATTTATTCACTCAAGAAGAGGAGATTAAAGGGAGGAAATTATCACCATGTATAAATATATAAGGGGTCCATATAGTGAACTTGGTGTTGAGTTATGGCTACAAGGGGGCACTCTTTACGTCTAGAGGAAAAGAGATTTCATCTCCAAAGATGGAAAGGTTTCTTCACAGTAAGAGCCGTGAAAATGTGGAATAGACTCCCTCCAGAGGTGGTTCTGGCCAGCTCAGTAGATTGCTTAAAGAAAGGCCTGGATTATTTCCTAAATGTACATAATATAACTGCATACTAACATTTACAGGTAACGTTGATCCAGGGAAAATCAGATTTCCTCTCTGGGATCAGGAAGGAATTTTTTCCCCAGCTGTAGAAAATTGAAGTATGCATTTGTGGGGTTTTTTCACCTTCCTCTGGATCAACTGTGGGTATAGGATTGTGTATATGAGATTGTATGACATTTTTTATTTTATTTTTATGGTTGAACTAGATGGACTTGTGTCTTTTTTTCAAACTTACTATGTAAATTTTAGCCTCTTGTTTTCTTTTTGTTATTACTGGCTTTAGTTTCCAGACTCTGGAAGATCGGACGACGGGAGCGGAGCCCTCCATTCAAGTAGAAATCTTTTATCCCCCCACACACGGGTGGGGCAGGGCTCAGCTCAGAACACAGCATTGTGGTGTCTGCTGGAAAGCAAAACTTTTACTATTAACAGTCAAAAATGGCTGACAAGTCCACTTCGAAGTGGGTTCTAGTTTCACATAGAAGACTGCATGTGCACATTTTCACCTTAAGGGCACTAGAAACATGAAATTAATTCTCTACTTGCAGAACATAGGTTTGTCCGGTTTTGTACAAAAAAGGGTATTAGGATTTGGTGTACTGTGAACAGAAAGTGAACAGTCGGTGGCCTTGAAGCACCTTCAGTATAAGCAAACAAATGCACTGTACTATTATTATTGAATTACAATAGTAACAAGGTAAATATTGGAGCACACGATAAGAACAAGATAACTCGATCTCTATAACCTTAGTAAGGGCGCCAACTGATTATATGTCAGGCTACAATAATACAAATCATTATTAAAAATTAATAAAACAAGTGTGCATCATAAATGCCCTGCTTGAAATTTTTTATTTTTTTTTGCATCATGTATCAATTACTATATCTGTTAACGTGGACATGCTTTACCGACAACATCGTAATGTTGAAAATGATGCTCACAGTTACCTCCTGTATGCGGTACGGTAGCTTAGCTCTTACAATGGTACGTTTCCTTGTAGCTTCAATAACATTTACAGCACTACAACTAGTGCTGTAAATTACAACTACTTAGTATTAGTGCTTTTACATTGTCTGCAAACAATTTAATGTTCTCTGGAACGGTCAACCAATTATGTTTGGTCAGGTGTCACAGAGAAAACAGTACTTGCTATTGCAATGGGCGCCATTTTTCAAACAAGCTGTGCATTGACATGCATTTATTTGAATGTGCTGCCTAATGCACCAAAAAAGGTGTATTTTTTTTTTTTTTTTTTTTTTAACGCACGGTAGTGCATTACTGTGTGCCAATGCACCACAACAGTATGAACCCAGCATAAAGAGAGACAACAAAGAAAAAGTAACTCCCTTTTAGACACATCTCTCTCTTATAGACACTTTGCCTTAAAGTGGTTATAAAGGCTGAAGGTGTTTGTACCTTAATGCATTCTCCGCATCAAGGTAAAAAACCCTTCAGAATGCAGCTCCCCCCAGCCACCCCTTATACTTAACTGAGCTGATCCAGCCATGTGCAAGAGATCAACAGCTCGCTTCCTCCTCATAGGCTCAGAGGCAGCAGGCGTAGCCATTGGCTAAGACACGCAGTGTTTGTGTGCAGAAAACGTCTTGCTATAGTGAGCACTTGGCAGTGAGGAGTAAGGAGCACCGGCAGGGGACTCAAGAGGAGGAGTAAGGAGCACCGGCAGGGGACTCAAGAGGAGGAGTAAGGAGCACCGGCAGGGGACTCAAGAGGAGGAGTAAGGAGCACCGGCAGGGGACTCAAGAGGAGGAGTAAGGAGCACCGGCAGGGGACTCAAGAGGAGGAGTAAGGAGCACCGGCAGGGCACTCAAGAGGAGGAGTAAGGAGCACCAGCAGGGGACTCGAGAGGAGGAGTAAGGAGCACCGGCAGGGGACTCGAGAGGAGGAGCATCGAGGCTGCTTTGTGCAAAACAATAGAACCGAGCAGGTAAGTATAAAAGGTGCACTACATTACTTATTCTATTAAACTTTCTTTAGGTTACTTTCACACTAAGGCGCTTTAGAGGCGCTATAGCGCTAAAAATAGTGCCTCTCCTGTCACTCCAGTGTGAAAGCCCGAGGGCTTTCACACTTGAGCGATGCACTTGCGGGACATTAAAGTACTACAAGCAGCATCTTTGCGGCACTTTTAACCCTTTATTCGGCTGCTAGCAGGGTTAAAAGCACCCCGACAGGTGGCCAAAAAGCACTGCTAAAACCACGTGCTGCTAAAAATAGCTGCGTTTTACTGTCGACGCCCCCAATGCCCCAGTGAGAAAGTGCCCTTTATGTATTAATTATACTAACGTACCATGAGATGTAGACAATTCTTTTTTAGCACGAGTTCTCCAGGAACCTGAAAATTATTTCAAAGGTTCCTCTGGGTAAAGGGGTTGAGAAAGATCCCTTTCACATGGGCTCCTCTGTTTGCTCAGTGGGGGATAACTCTGTTGATTCCAGCTGAGCAGGTGGATGACTGTTCCATGTCCGCTCCCCTATGCAGAGCAGGTACAGCCCCGCTCATCTCTATGGGACAATCGGATGGAAACAGACTGCCTGTCTGTTTCCATTCGATCTGCCAGGCGGATGGGGAATAGGACCATCATTTGTCTTTTTGGCGGACAGGATCAGATGGGATAGTGGCGGGTGTCAGTGGACATGTCCGCTGACATCTGCTGCTCCATAGAAGAGACTAGAGCAGTGATGGTGAACCTCGGCACTCCAGATGTTTCAGAACTACATTTCCCATGATGCTCCACTACACTGCAGAGTGCATGAGCATCATGGGAAATGTAGTTTTAAAACATCTGGGGTGCCAAGGTTCGCCATCACTGGACTAGAGGGTCCAATCAGGACCACCTGAAAAACTGACAGGCGGATCTGATCGGATCGCCTGTGTGAAAGGAGCCAAAAAACAGGAAATAAAAAACATACAAAACTGGTTTACACTCAGTTTTTCTTCAGTGGCCAATATAGCCAGCCAGCACATGAAAAAGGACAAATCGGAAGGAATGGTAATGCAAACCAGTTGAAAGTAAAGATTTGCATACAATTCCAGCTGCCTTTGGATCTACTAAAAATGTGGACAATTAAGAAAAGCAGAGATCACACATTCTTGAAGGTGGTATTGCTTTTATTTCTCTTTTCATATTGTAAATTCCCATGTCAAATTTGTACGACGAGGAGGAAAACCAAGCGACAGTTTGTGGCAATCATAAAATAAAAAGCTATTATCATTACAGTAGATATTTCTTCTTCTTAACAGAAGGAATCTACATGTCTCACTTCCACCAGAAATCCAAAAATAAAAAGGATTATTATTTTTTGTAGGACAAGTGGACAGCCGTTTCAGGCTGGTTGGACATCAGGCGCACAGTGTATGGAAACCAGGACTTTCACGGAGTAGGGGAATTTGAGGTCAGCCATGTATGTTTTTCTTAGAAAGCTGTGGTGGGGAAGGGAGGGGGAGGGCTGGAAGCAGCTGATATATTAATTAGGGCAAGCAAGCACCCTTGTGACCTGTAAGAGCGACATTAGCCAGGATTACTAAGAGTGAACAGGTTGACCCCTGTCTTATTTAGGGATCTGATGCACTGTCATCAGCTTGGAGAAAACCCAGGGAGAAGAAACAATGGGCAGTGTCTGTCTGACCCAACATCAAGGTGAGAGGAAGAAAGCAGATGTTGTCCATTTAGGCCTTACGCACACTAGGGTCAAAAATGGAACGACTGGGTCTAAAGACTGAACAATGGATCCTAACTTATTGATTTCTCTATACATTTCTACGTTTGACGTTTAGAAGCATTTACATTAGATGAGCTTACCACATCGACAAAAAATTGCCTTTGCAGTCTGTTTAGTGTTGGTTATGTTGATTTAGGCATCATGCACACTGGGCGTTTGCCCAGTTCTTCTAAACTCCAGGAGTAACGCAACATCAAAAAACACGCCTAAAGCCGTGTATTTGTAAACGTGTTTAGGCTCGTTAAAGCGATTGGGCGTTCATTTATTTTATTAGGCAGAATATTCCTTTATTCTGTCCATTGAAATGAACACTCAAGTGCTTGACGCGCCTAATACTTTAAGGGGACCTTCTCCCTCCCGTGGATGATCCCACCTCTTTACCACTCCTCCCTTCCTTTGCAGGAAGAGGCATAGTTTTATTGATTTTTATTTTGTTTACTTTTTTTTTTTATTTTTTTTTACGTAATGTAAAGTCCAGTCTGCCCCGCCTCCCCATGCATGTCAGTTGCATTAGGCGAATGAGGCGCCAACTGTGATATGTACGTCACAGATCCCAGAAGCCATAGCCTTTCATTCAAGAACAGGAGGGGGCAGGCCTATCAGCACGTCATCGAGAGGCCCTGCCCGCTGAACCCGGAAGAGCTGGCCGGCCCCTTAATGATGTCTGCGAAAACATGGTGGCGTGGAACGTAGCTGTGGCAGGGCATGGGATGATCTGAGTGGTTCAACGCTGGATCCACTGGATGGGTGAGTATATGAAATGTCCAGATACCATCATCAGGTAAGCGGGGCAAAAAAATTTAAATTGGGGGTTGGCTAGGGGGCCCTCTAAGTGCAGTTATACAAATAAGGTGTTTTTTGTGCCCAAACGCTGCTGCTTTTTTCCTGCCTTTAAACGCCTGGACACATACGCCAACACTGAGGCATTTCAAGGCAGAAAAAAATAAAAATAAAAAGCCTCCAAAAGCTGCATTTAAAACATCTTGTGTGCATGGGTCCAAATGTTGGCTTATTGATTTAAACATACATAGTTTTAAGCATCAGAACTGATCTAAGAAAACACTGCCGGAAGACATGCTTCCAAACAACAACTTGATGCTGTATAAATGAGGCCTAATTGTTCTTCACTTTACATCTGCATTTTAGAATACCTGCTGCGTAGCAGTTTTATTACCTGGTGATCCTAACAGTAGATCTATTTTTCCCACGGTTTGTTTTTCAGGAAATCTAGCAGCATTGACAGGCAGGAAAGTCCTAAGCCTCGTACAAACGATGAGAATATTGAAAGAATGATTGTCTTTTTTTTTTTTTTTGCATGCTAGTCTCCATATTGAAAATGAAGAGTTTACTAAAGTTACAAAAATTCCCGTATGACAAAATACAACTTCGGAAGTGATGTAATGTGTTGCATTGTATTCTTTCTTTCTGAGCATGCATGGTCTTGGTCTTCGATTTTTTTCAGGTGAATGCTGTACTGATTAAACAAAAATCTTATGTTTTGGTATCATACGAGAAAAATGTTCAGGTTTGTCTATTCGATAATTTTGCATGAAAGATCATGATTGGCTCTCAAAAGTTGTGTACTAATGATCAGATTATCTTACGATCGCTCTGAGCCCTGGTTCACGTTGATGCGATTTGGCATGTCAAATTGCATGCCAAACCGGTGGCTATTGCCCACAATGGAGCCGCCTGAATTGGTGCGATATGGACTCTGCGGTCCAGCACTGATTCCCAAAAGTAGTTTCTTCACTACTTTTTGCAATTTCAATAGACATGTCTGCAGGAAACGGCATGAATATCTCTGAAATAAGACTGACATGCGGGAATGAAATCGTGCGAGTTCTTCAATCCCGCAGCAGTGTGAACCTGGGCTGAAATCTGCAGTTTGCATTCGAAATTCTCATCGTGTGTACTAGGCATTAGCTGGGTATGCAGTTTTAAATGGACTTTAAAGGGCAAGTTCACCTTTACAGAAAAATATGGAAGGTGAGCTTACGCAGGCTAGCACATTATGTGACACTTACCTGCAAAAGAAGCCTGCACCGTCCACACGGCAGCCCACATCAATTTTCACCAATCTTCCTTCCGGAGCCATGGACGGCAGCGGTGTGACTGGCCGGAGCCTGCCTGACGTCACTTCTGCGCATGCGCACGGGAGCCGCAGGTCACGGCACATCCCCCTGAAGAAACGGCACTGGCGGCCATTTCTTCAGAGTGCATGCGCCGATTACATCAGCACAGTATAACTGTAAAGATCTCCTAAACGGCACACGTTTAGGAGATATTTACAGTACCAATAGGTAAGCCTAGAATAAGGCTTACCTAGAGGTACAAATGTTACAGGGAGGTTTACAACCACTTTAAAAGAGAAGCATGAGTTGGGTAAGTATGATGGAGGAACCCCCCCCCCCCCAAGAGGATGCAGTATTTGGGCCTATGCTGCATCTGTGCCCTGGCGCCCCTACACTGAGAACTGAGCGATTCGAACATCGCCGAAGGCTCGGTTCTCACAGTTCGCTGATCAGAGTGCTGCTGCCTGTCAATCAGCATCTCTCCTCCCTGCTCCTCCACACTCACTAGAGCGATGAGCAGCCATCTCAGGCTCGCAGCTTGCTGAGAGGTTAAGACGGGTATCAGTCCAGGCATCTGGTGGATCCAGACTTCCATTGTCGGGATGATGCGGTGCCTGGACTGATTTCTGTGATGATTTCTGAGACGCCAGCTTATTTTTTAAGAGTTCAAGCAACTTTTTTTTTTTTCTTAAGCCCCATACACACTTTTAGATTTTCTGCTGATTTTTGTCTTCAGATTTACCAAAACCATGTAGTGCAAGGCCCGCCTGATTGCATACACATTGAAACTCCTAAGGTATGACCTCATATTATATGGTTTTGGTAAATCTGAAGGAACAAATCAGCAGAAAATCTGATAGTGTGTATGGGGTTTTAGGGTTATATGACTTGTCCCAACCTCTGTAACTGTCACTTGTGCTGGACAGCTTGGTATGCATGTAAATTTGGAGAACATTTTAAGCAAAGACTTGTTAAGAATAAAAAAAAATGAAATAACTCACATAATGAATACTAATTTTTTTAGATACGAACCACGCAATACAATATTTTTAGCTATATTGTTCCCAAAAATAGATTTAAGACATAAATGGGTCAACATTCGAGGAAATTGGGATTTGGGTCCAAAAGATGTACAAGATCATTAACATGAAAACCTGCTGAACATTTTACAGTATAGACAGCACAGCGGCATTTTGGAAAATGAGGGTCCATGAATAAAGGATTGTTCCGCTCAGCAGGGGATCTGTGAACAGTTAATGCAGAGAGAATGGGAGTAATGTCAGTTTTGTGATTTACATGGTCATTCAGTTGCCGTCTGCATTTTAACAACAGACTGCGGTGGACCCAGAATGGCTCTATGGACAGTTGCAAATAGATCCATTAGGTTTAGGTCTTGAAAAATGGAAAACGACGTATTCCTTTTGTGTTTTTTTTCCTTCAGACCTGGACAGTGAGGATGTAAACAGACACAAGTCTGTTTACATGCGCCTGCTCCTAGAGCTGCATTGGGCGTCCAATCCTAGCTTCATACCCTGTTTCCCTGAAAATATGACCTAGTGTGATTGTCGGTTATGGTTGCAATATAAGCCCTACCCCCCAAATATGTTAAAGTCCTTGTAGGTCTTATTTTCAGGCTAAGGCTTATTTTCGGGGAAACAGGGTAGGGCTTATATTGCAGCCATCACCGACAATCATGCTAGGTCTTATTTTCGGGGGAACCAGGGTAGTAGGGAAGGTTGAATAAAGACAATAGTCCATCCAGTTCAACCTGTGAAGGTGTATGTGTATCAATCAGATCCACCTGAAGAACCAACAGGGGAACCTGATCAGAACGCCCATGTAAAGAGGCCTACACCTCTAGAATGTTGGCATAACACATGGCTGTTACAAAATGGCAGATGTTTAACCTATCATTCCAATTTACATGCTAGTTAAAACGTTTAGGAAAAAATGTTATGTCGATGATACGAAACAAAATCTTCAGCACTGTACTTCTTCTAAAGCTCAAATTCTGACTGCCAAGTTATGTAGAAATTTGCAGATTTTGTTCTAGTGCATTAGGAAGGAAAAGGTAAAGCTGCTTCTTGACCTGTGGCCATTTTGTAACAGATGCCAGAACCGACTAATGGAAATAAAACCTCAACATTTTTTTTTTTTTTTTTTAACTGGGAACACACATGTATACTCCTACTCATTGTCAGCAGGGGTGATCACCTCTAATCTCTATATTCCATTTTTATTCCATATAACTGACAAGAAAATCGCAGCAGTCATTGGAAGGCGGCAGCATGTAATAAACACCTTTCATTACAGCTATTAGGAGGTTACAAAGAGATTGTGTTCCTATGGAAAAAGAAAAGAACATTCACAAATAAGTTCAGGTGTGCTATGATTAAAAAGGAATACGCGAGGAAGGAAATATAGCCATTTCGGACTTGTTTTTAAAGGTGCAGGCCCAAGGGCTGTCATCAGTACCCTGGCATCTTTACCTAGTGAGTCACTGGCCTGGAACAAGTAGGCAGGCTGGGAGTGCAGGCTGCTGCAACCTTGGTTCCAGGTCAGTGACTCACTAGGTAATGAAGCCAGAACAGAGCACTGTCATTGGCAACTATGGCTGCAGTATATATTTTGCATAATTACTACAAACTGTATAAAGATGAGTTTTTAATAAAATACAGATCGAGATAACAGTTTACACCATGATGACATTAAATGTTAAATACTTCAAATTTTGTTTTTTATTTTTTTTAAACGCCACCCACCCCAAAATATTAAAATTCTATGGTGCATGCGGATTTTAAAACATCTAGAAGTTGTTTTAAAAAAAAAAAAATTTTTTATTAACACACATTTACAGTTATGTTCAAAATAATAGCAGTCCAATATCACTAACCAGATCAATCACTGCTTTTGGTATAAATGATATTTCTACATGGAAAATAATATACTAGTAGGCATAGGAGAGTTGGAGAGGGGAAAACATATAAAAAGAGGTGTAGAAACTGATCGGATGCTACGCTAAAAAAAAAAAATAATAATAATAATCTCAGATGCTTTAAAAATGGCAACCAAAACCAGAAAGACATGGAAGAAAATGGAAAACTACCATTCGCATGGATCGAAGAATAGCCAAAATGGCAAAGACTCAGCCAAGCCAATCAGCTCCGGGGTGATCAAAGAAGGTCTAAAGTTACCTGTGAGTACTGTACCAATAAGAAGACTCCTTTGTGAAGCCAAGCTCTAGGAAGAAGCCCATACAAAGTCCCACTGTTGAAAAAACGACATCTGCTGAAAGGGTTACACATTGACTGGTCTATAAAGAAATGGCGCAACATTTTGTGGACTGATGAAAGCAAGATTGTTCTTTTTGGGTCTAGGGGTCGCAGACAGTTTGTCAGATGACCCCCAAACACTGAATTCAAGCCACAGTACACTGTGAAGACTGTGAAGCATGGTGGTACAAGCATCATGATATGGAAATGGCTCTCATACTATGGTGTTGGGCCTATTTATTGCATACCAGGGATCATGGAACAGCTTGAATACATCAAAATACTTGAAGAAGTCATGTTGCCTTAGGCTCGGTTCACACAGGCGCGACTCGTCCAGGCGACTTCGCCGCCTGACAAGTCGCCCCCGTTCTGTACTACGGAACCATTCTAATAGGAGCGACTCAAGTCGCTCCGACTTAGAAAAAAGGTTCCTGTACTACTTTTGGCATGACTTCGGGCGACTTGCATTGACTTCTATACAGAAGTCATTTTGCAAGTCGCCGCTGAGGTCGCGGCGCTGCAAGTCGTGCCGCGTCCTGTGTGAACCGAGCCTTATGCCGAAGAGGAAATGCCCTTGAAATGAGTGTTTCAACAAGACAACGACCCCAAGCACACCAGTAAGCGAGCAGCATCTTGGTTCCAGACCAAAAAGATTAATGTTAATGTTATGGAGTGGTCAGCCCAATCCCTGGACCTTAATCCAATAGAAAACTTGTGGGGCGACATCAAAAATGCTGTTTCTGAGATAAGACCAAGAAAAGCAGATGAATTGTGCAATGTAGTGGACTGGAATACCTGTTCACAGGTGCCAGAAGTTAGTGGCCTCCATGCAACACAGATGTTAAGCAGTTCTCAGAAACTGTGGTTATGCAACAACATATGATACATTTCTTCACTTTCTGTAGTAATAACAAATTTGAAATACAAAACATTTTATTCACGTTTTGCTTTGAAATAGACTGTGCAGTGTTCCCAAAGCATTTGTGTGTATGGAAATAAAAGCCAATATAAGGATTTTGAGCTTTAGGCCCCTTTCACACGGACGATCCGTTCAGATCCGCCTGTCAGTTTTTTAGGCGGACCTGAACGGACACTCCATAGAGGTCTATGGAGGGACGGATGTCAGCGGTGATGTGTGATGGAGGAAAAACCTATTTCTTTTCTCCCATCCAATCGTATGGCCTGTCACATTTTCAAAGAGAAAGATTTTGTTTTGACAGATATTTTTATGCCTCCTCTACAGATTTTGAGCAGACTTCATCAGTTGGTAGTAACAGATAACAAGTAAGAAGAAGTGGCCCACCAATGATGTTTTTTTTAAAGATGGAAGCGCAGTAATGATTTTTACAAAACCACAACTTCAAGCACTTGATGTCCCAAGTAGGACCTGAACAAAGTCATTTAGGGGCAGAAGTGGTTACTGCTATGTAACTTTGCATGCATTATTTGCATTGAAATATTAGATGTTTTTGGGCTATGCATGCAAAATATAGTCAGGTATGAGGCAATATTACTGGTGATCTTGTTCAAAGCTGTCATTTGCATTTGGTGAACCCTTCCCTGGAATGCATTCAGCATATGCAATAGGAAATTAAGCCTGAGGAGAGGAGAGGCAGGGGAGAGGAGTGGCAAGTGTAGAGTTATGTGGCTCAGCCTCCAAGAGGAGCCCAGAGTGGTGGGACAATGTGTCTGTTTAAACTACTGCCAGTTCAGCGGTCCTTTAGTAATTATATTATCATGTGTAGAACATTCCTCCACTCAGATCCCGAATGCTGCAAAGACCAACCTGTCAGAGACAAGTGATATATATCAGTTTCATCATTAACTGCCATACGGCACATAATGAGCACAGAAACCCAATAAGGATAACAGAAAACCCATTGTTTACAAAAGTACCCGTTCCCATCAATGAGTTGCACAGAAGTGCATTGGGAAAAGCCCAGTGTGCTGCCTTTTCAGTGTGCTGACCTGTCATCTGCCATTCAAGCCAATTAAAAAGTTGCTCTACAATAATGGAACTCAAAGCATGGCACTGCACACCAACACATAAAGCATGTTAATGCATGGGATCTGGTATGAATGCGCCACAAGACTGGTCCTTGAAACACAAGACAAATCAGTGAACTGCAAACCCTTGTCTAAATCTCAAATACATTAATCATTTCTATTATTAACATATGACACTACCAGTATGATAGACAGCCACAGCCAGTAAATTGTATTTAGAAGCCTAGGTGTGGTCCGGCATCAGTTAAAGGCTTAGGAGGGAGCAACAGTTATTCACAGAATTTTATAGAAGTAAAACAAGACACACATACCATCTACCACCTGTGACATATACATACATACTATAATATATATACACACACACACACTGCATCATTCTGGCCAAAATCAGAATCAATTTTTTTGCTTAGAATAAAAAGATCATGATTCTCGCGACGTAAAATCTTTCACATTATACAAAAAAAAAATGGCCCAACTTTTCTGGTTAGTTTTTTTTTTTAAATCCATTAAAGTAATAAAAAAAAAATGCATTTGAAAGATCGCTGCGCAAACACAGTGTGACATAAAATATTACAACCATTTTATTCTCTAGGGTCTCTACTAAAAAAAAAAAAAAAAAATGTATGTATATATATATATATATATATATATGCATATGCATGGGGGTTCCAAGTAATTTTCTAGCAAAAAAAATTATTATATATATTTTAACTTGAAACACCAACAAATGTCAGAAAAACATTTAATGTTTAAGTGGTTAAACTTTTTTCACTTACACACAAAGTCTATTCCATTGACAAATTGTTATGATGTTTATACTTAAGTTCAACTGATTTTTTATATATATATATATAAAAAATATATGTGTGGGACTCCCTACCCACAATTGAGTTCAAGTTCCCAGGCTGGGCAATGGGGTGAGGGGTATAAATGATAAAGTCTAGCACATACACACCACTATTTTTTTTTCTGTTAAACCCAGTGGGCTAACCAAAAAAAACAAAAAAAAAAAAAAACTGACAGCTCAGGTCAGAGCCGCTGTACTAACAACCAGATGTTAGTACGTCGATCTCCCCTGCTGTGCTATTGTCTTCTGACAGAGGGATGGTCCCTACGCCAGAACATTTCGGTCAGAAGATCCTATTCTCTCATGCCCTTTTGACAGAAGTCAGCTGAACAAGTCTTCTGTCAGACTGGCTGTAATATGCATGGGCCAAATGTCGGCCAGTTTCTATTGAACCAGCGGAGGCCGTCCAACAATCAGACCGTGTATACGGGGCTTAAATAAAAAGTCATCAACAAAGGGAATAAGCTGTAATGATGTCTGGGCTGGCAACAGTGGGGCTTGTGAAATCAGGACAGTCTCCAATGAGCTGGGCCAGTGGTTCTTTCACTAGTGTGAATAGGGGAGGAGATAGTGGTGGCCTTGTCTAGTTTCTCCTGAGTATTTCGGACAAAGGACGTGAGCAGAAAGGGAGGAGAAGAGAAGCAATCCAGCTATAAAGTTTCAGTCCAAATCCCCATTTCTGCAGGATAAAGAATAGATGAGGCCAGGATAGTGAATGAAAAGTTTTCTTCTTATAACAAGGGCAATACAAGAGAGATGCTTTCTCGCTTTGATGAAGATGGCGATTCTGCGGCTGTGGTCTTCAGTCTGCCTGAGAGACAAAGACAACTTGATCTTTGTGGGTCAGCTTTCCAATATCCAAGTTTACTCTGGAGGTGAGAATTCACCATCAGCTTCAAGCGGAGTTCCACTCACTTTTACAAAGGTGGTCTTAAACTAAAGACCACCCCTTTCTTTCTGGATATCAATCCCCCCCCCCCCCCCCCCTTACCTACCTTTTTAGAAAGAATACATTTACTTCCATCCTAGCCCAACTGTGGTGCAGTACGACACGTCTGCTTCTGCGGGGGGCCCTCCTCTTTCTCCCCCGCTGCCTTCTGGGACCTGTGGGTGTCCAAAAATAGGAGCTGGCCATTCACAAAGAGCTGCACGACTCTCACATACGCAATAGGAACCCGGCTGTGAAGGCTGAAGGCTCCACTGCCGGTTTCCCTTAGGTGGAATGGTGGCACATGCACCCGAGCCAGTGGATGAATCGGCCTCGGGGGGGCGACATTGCAGGATCCCTGCAAGTGTCCTTATTAAAAGTCAGCAGCTACAGTACTTGTAGCTGCTGACTTTTAATTTAAAAAAATAAAAATTTGTGGCTGGGACTCAGCTTTAAGGTCATTAATACACGTTTATACTGGCCTAGAATTGGCCCAGTTAGGCCGCGTACACACGGGCGGACTGTTCACCCAACCTTGTCCGCTGAACAGTGTTTGGGCGGACAGTCCGCTCGTGTGTGGGCTTTCAGCGGACAGTTTCAGCGGACAGTTGGACGGACAAAGTCTTTCGGAAATTCCGAAAAACTGTTCGCTGAAACTGTGTTTGAGCGAACAGTCCGCCCGTGTGTGGGCCTGTCCGCTGTACTTTCGAAATGAGCGGACTGTTCCCGCTCGGAAAGTCCGCCCATTTCGAGCGCGTGTACAGGTAGGCGGGGCCCGCGAAGGAGACGTCGCGGGCTCCGCCGCCTGGAATGGGCTTAAAGGGGAACCCCAACGCCGAAAAAAATCGGCGTGGGGGTTCCCCCAAAGTCCACACCAGACCCTTGTCCGAGCACGCTACCTGGCCGGCCAGGAAAGGGGGGCGAACGAGCGTGCCCTCAACATGGGGGGGTGCCTTGGGGAAGGGGGGGCCGCACGGCCCCCCCACCCCAAAGCACCTTGTCCCCATGTTGATGAGGACAAGGGCCTCTTCCCGACAACCCTGGCCGTTGGTTGTCGGGGTCTGCGGGCGGAATCCGGGAGCCCCCGGATAAAAAGGGGGCCCCCGGATACCGGCCCCCCACCCTATGTGAATGAGTATGGGGTACAATGTACCCCTACCCATTCACCTGTGAAATAAAGTACAAAAAAAAACACAACACAGGGAAAAAATATTTTATTGCACAGCTCCGGGGGTCTTCTCGCCGGACTCCTCCGCTATCTGTGTGTAGCTCTTTTACTAGCGGAGGAGTCCGGCTTTCTTCCTCCCCGCCGCCGGCCTCTTCTCCCGACTTCGGGGGTCTTGTCCCCCTCTTCGGTTCTTCTGCCGGGCCACCGCGCCTTCTTGTAGCTCTTTTGCAGGCGGTGGCCCGGTCTTCTGTCGCCGCTGCCTTCCGTTCTTCTGTCGCCGCTGTCGTCGCCGCCGCCGCCGCCTTCCGTTCTTGTTCTTCTTGTTGTTCTTCTTCTTCTCCTGGAGATGTTGACTCGACGAGCTCTCCGGCCGGAATGCCAGAGCCGCGCTGTGCGGTCACTTATATAGTGACAATGGGGCGGTGTCACATGGTATATGTCACATGGGTTGGTCACATGGGTTGATGTCACATGGGGACTATGACATCGTAAGGGGGCGGGGTCACCATGTGACCAACCCATGTGACATATACCATGTGACACTGCCCCATTGTCACTATATAAGTGACCGCACAGCGCGGCTCTGGCATTCCGGCCGGAGAGCTCGTCGAGTCAACATCTCCAGGAGAAGAAGAAGAACAAGAACGGAAGGCGGCGGCGGCGACAGCGGCGACAGAAGACCGGGCCACCGCCTGTAAAAGAGCTACAAGAAGGCGCGGTGGCCCGGCAGAAGAACCGAAGGCGGCGACAGAAGAACGGAAGGCAGCGGCGACAGAAGACCGGGCCACCGCCTGCAAAAGAGCTACAAGAAGGCGCGGTGGCCCGGCAGAAGAACCGAAGAGGGGGACAAGACCCCCGAAGTCGGGAGAAGAGGCCGGCGGCGGGGAGGAAGAAAGCCGGACTCCTCCGCTAGTAAAAGAGCTACACACAGATAGCGGAGGAGTCCGGCGAGAAGACCCCCGAAGACGGAAGACCCCCGGAGCTGTGCAATAAAATATTTTTTCCCTGTGTTGTGTTTTTTTTTGTACTTTATTTCACAGGTGAATGGGTAGGGGTACATTGTACCCCATACTCATTCACATAGGGTGGGGGGCCGGTATCCGGGGGCCCCCTTTTTAAAGGGGGCTCCCGGATTCCGATAAGCCCCCCGCCCGCAGACCCCGACAACCAACGGCCAGGGTTGTCGGGAAGAGGCCCTTGTCCTCATCAACATGGGGACAAGGTGCTTTGGGGTGGGGGGGCCGCGCGGCCCCCCCTTCCCCAAGGCACCCCCCCATGTTGAGGGCACGCGGCCTGGTACGGCTCAGGAGGGGGGGCGCGCTCGCTCGCCCCCCTTTCCTGGCCGGCCAGGTAGCGTGCTCGGACAAGGGTCTGGTGTGGACTTTGGGGGAACCCCCACGCCGATTTTTTTCGGCGTTGGGGTTCCCCTTTAAGCCCATTCCAGGCGGCGGAGCCCGCGACGTCTCCTTCGCGGGCCCCGCCTACCTGCACACGCGCTCGAAATGGGCGGAATTGCCTCCTCCTTACGTGGGCGAGTCCGTTCATTTCAAAAGTTGAGCGAACTGTTTGGCAAACAGTTCGCTCAAACAGTCCGCTCGTGTGTGGGCAAGTCCGCTCATGCAGATTTTGAGCGGACTGTTTGCTGAAACTGTTTGACGAACAAGGTTGGGCAAACAGTCCGCGCGTGTGTACGCGGCCTTAGTGTTGCCAATGTTAGGTTTCTGGACCATGCATACAGCCACCATTGGGCACCAGGTTGACAATGTTGCTGTCCAAAGTGTCGCCATTGCTCCTACATTCAGAGTGGAGACACCTTAGTGTATTACTGGCCATATTACCGTATATACTCGAGTATAAGCCGAGATTTTCAGCCCCTTTTTTTAGGCTGAAAGTGCCCCCCTCGGCTTATACTCGAGTCACCGCCGTCTGTCTACCCGATCAGCGTGTCGTGCAGACAGACGGTGGCCATTCCACTATTCAAAAGCCGCGCCTCCCTGTCTGTGATAGGCGGAACACTCACTCAATTTCCCAGCAGTCAGTGGTCCGCCTATCACGGACATCTGCTCATCCTCATACTACGGACGAGGATGAGAGGATGTCCGTGATAGGCGGAACACTGACTGCTGGGAAATTGAGTGTTCCGCCTATCACAGACGGAGGCGCGGCTTTTGAACAGTGGAATGGCCGCCGTCTGTCATAGACGAGAAGAGGTGCGGTGATCCTGGCATGTTTTTACATGCAGATCGCTGCAGAAGGACACAGGCTGCAGAAGGACAAAGAGGCACAGGACACAGGTAGGCTGGACGGACACCCAGGGATGGACGGACGGACACCCAGGGATGGACGGACGGACACCCAGGGATGGACGGACGGACACCCAGGGATGGACGGACGGACACCCAGGGATGGACGGACGGACACCCAGGGATGGACGGACGGACACCCAGGGATGGACGGACGGACACCCAGGGATGGACGGACGGACACCCAGGGATGGACGGACGGACACCCAGGGATGGACAGGCATGTCTCACCCTCGGCTTATACACGAGTCAATAAGTTTTCCCATTTTTTTTGTGGTAAATTAGGGGCCTCGGCTTATATTCGGATCAACCTATACTCGAGTATATACGGTACTTCATGAAAATAAAAGGAAAAAATAAAAACCTAATGCTGTGTACACACAGCCGGACTTTGTCAGACTGAAGTTCCACCAAACGGACTTGTCTACACACAATCACACCAAAGTCCGATGGATTTGAACGTGATGACCTATGACCAGACTAGAACAAGGAAGTTCATAGCCAGTATCTGCCCTAGCATCGGTTTTCGTCCGTTGGACTAGCATACACACAAACTGATTTTTCGACCGGACTCGAGTCCGTCGGAAAGATTTGAAACATGTTTTAAATCTAAAGTCAGTCTGGTTTTTCAACAGCAAAGTTCCAATGAAGCCCACACACGGTCGAATTGTCCGACTGATTCGTTCCGTCGGACCTTTGCTGTCGAACAGTCCGGCCGTGTGTACAAAAAAAAAAAAAAAAAAAAAAAAAAAAAAAAAAAAAAAAAAAAAAGAACACTAATGCACCACATTTAAAGGGGTTGTAAACCTTTGAGGTTTTCCACCTTAATGCATACTATGCATTAGGGTGAAAACATTTTTAGTGCAGCACCCCCCAAAGCCCCCCTTGTACTTACCTGAACCCAATCGTTCCAGTGACAGGGACGAGCATAGCAGCCGCCATCTCTGGTCCTCATTGGATAGATTGATACCAGCAGGAGCCATTGGCTCCCACTGCTGTCAATCAAGTCCAGGGACCACGGGAGCCTGCGGGGGGTGGGGCCAAGTCCTGCTGTCTGTGTCAATGGACGCAGCAGCAGGACTCGGGAGCGCATCCGTATGAGTGCCCCCATGGAAAGCGGCTCTTTGTGGGGGCACTCAAGAAGAGGAGGAGCCAAGAGCGCCTCAGGAGAGGAGGATTGGGGTCAAGCTGTGCAAAACCCTTGCACAGCGGTGGTAAGCATAACAGGTTATTAAAAAAACAAAAACAAAAAAAACACCACAACCTTTACAACCCCTTTAAGGATTGGTAAGCTGCACAACTTAAATCACTTTAAAGAAATGCTTTATCAGGCATACAACTAAAAAGAGGACCTGGATGTTTCTCTGTACCATCTCCATTTACTTGCTGCATGTATAAAATATGTTGAATACTCCACAGATCTGGTGGTATTTTCTTTTCTTTTAAGCACCTATCACTGGCTGACATTTTCTCTCTCTCTCCCTATGCTGCCTATGAGCAGTTAAAAGAACAGCGGCCCACAGGTTTTATTTACTGGGCCTTGCTGTAGATTCCATTCCCCAATGTGATCCAATGATCTAGTCCTTGCTCTGCTAGACTCTATGCCTAGGTTACTAATGTAAATATTAAATCCATTACTGCTGCTGTATAAAAAACGCTTCATGCTAACATTGTCAAACAATATTCAAAAAAATATGTAGGTGGTATATAAAAAAAAAAAAAAAGAAAAAATCTGTACAGAAAACAGATACAGTAGGCTGCCAATGCTAACCTCAAACAACCCGGGTTTGGGTCATTCACCTGGAAGACAAATTGAATTGGAGTGAAATCTCCCAAACTGCGCACTAGTTCTGGGTCAAAGACCCAACATGGGATTCAATGCGTCAGCGTGACAGCCCGACCACTAGCATTTTCAAAAGAGGCCAGTAATAGCAGCAGGTTTTCTTTAAAGTAGAACTATAGGAAAAACTTTTTTTTTTTACATTTTGGATAGAGTAAGGCTACTTTAACACTAGGGCATTGGCGGCAAAGAGCCGCAATTTTTAGCGGCGCTTTATCGTCGTTTTTGCTGAGGTTTTTGGGAGCTAGCAGGAAGCTTTTAATCCCTGCTAGCGGGCGAAAAGGGTTAAAAAACACCCACAAAGCACTGCTGCAGAGGCGCATTGTCGGCAGTTCAGCGGCACTGCCCTGCCCATTTCAATGGGCAGGGGCACTTCAGGAGCTTCTACAGCACTGCAAAGATGCAGCTAGCAGGACTTTTTTTTTACCGCCCTGCCAGCGCACCAGTGCGAAAGCCCTCAGTGAGAGGAGAGGCTCTTTCAAGGCACTTTGCAGACACTATTTTTAGCGTTATATAGCGCCTCCTTAACTCCGGTCAAGATTTTTTTTCACCATCTTGTGTCCCTTAGCGGAGATTTCCTATGAAATTAAGGGAATCCTTTAAGGCCCCCCAGGTCACCAGAACTAGTGTCCCCACTGGAAGATTTCCCCTCTATTATTTTTCTGGGGACAACCGGACATTTGGGATTTTCTTTCAATAATAATGGTAAAACAGGGCAAATAAAGGAGGGTCAAACTATCTAACAGGGGCACAGAGAGCAATACAAACTGACAGGGGTTCTAACCCCCCCCCCTCCACTCCATACAAAACTATGCCTTTAGTTATACTTTAAAGCGGTGTTTCAGACACAATTTTTTCTTTATTTTTTAAAAGTCAACAGCTACAAAAACACTGTAGCTGCTGACTTATAATAAGGACACTTACCTGTCCAGCGAGCCCGCAATGTCGGCCGCCCGAGGCTGATCCGTCCATCGGATTGAGTGCCAGCGCCGCCATCTTATCGAAGGGAAACAGGCAGTGGAGGATTGCGGCTTCACGTGCACTTTCCTACTGTGCATGCGCGAGTTGTGCAGCGTTTTGTGAATGGCCCCGTTGTTTTCTGGGACACACACATGTCCCAGAAGACAAGACGGGCAGCTCGCCGAAGAGGAGGAAGCGCCGCGGAATAGGAAGAGGCAGATTAGGAAGACTTCCTAGCAACAGGAGTTTCTGGTAAGTAAAAAAACTTTTTTCCCATCATTTTTTTTTTTTATGTGATTTTTTTTTTTTTATTATTATTATTAGGGAGGCCCTCCCCTTTAAATAAGAGAGCGCGAAGGCAGAGCGACCGAATAACAATTTTTTTTTTTTTAAAGAGTATACATCTCATTACATTCCTTACAGTGCTACACAAGGGTTTTACTTCACTGATCACAATTAAAAATGTAAATCTACAGGTCAACCGACGCATGGAAAATCCTGCACTCCCTATGTGGCTGAAAACTTGTATTAGCAGTTAAAGGGATACTAAAACACACACTGTTTCATTTGCATTGTCCCTTCTACTTCTGTATATGGATGATGGCGCTGGAATTATTTGAAAGTATAACTAAAGGCAAAACTTTTTCTTAGATTTGAATGGAGTGCAGAAGGATTAGAACCCCATCATTTTTTTTGTTTTTTTTTGCTGTCTGTGCCCCCATTAAGGAGATTCACCCAAAGAAAACCACAAATTTTGGGTGTCCCTAGAAAAGTAAGCGGAGAAATCTTCCATTGAGGACACTAGTTCTGGTAACCTGGGTGTCCCAAAGATATTCCCTTCATTTTCATGGACTTCTTCTCACTTCCTGTTTGGCTATGGGACAGGAAGTGAGGGGGAAATCTCTAAAATGAGACACAGATGACGAAAAAAAAATAATAATCTGACAGGTGTTATAAGTGCTTTCTTTTGGTGGTATTTGAGCGCCTCTGTGGTTTTTATTTTTAGTGCTGTAAACAAAAAAGAGCGACAATTTTGGAGAAAAAAAAAAAGGCAAAATTTTTTACTTTTTGCTATTATTATAATAAATATCCCCCAAAAATATATAAAGCAACATTTTTTCCTCAATTTAGGCCAATACGTATTCCTCTACATATTTTTGGCAAAAAAAAAAAAAAAATTGCAATAAGCGTATATTGATTGGCTTGCGCAAAAGTTATAGCGTCTACAAAATAGGGGATATAGTTTTATGACTTTTATTATTCATTTTTTTTTGTTTTACTAGTAATGGCGGCGATCTGCAATTTTTATCAGGACTGCGACATTATGGCGGACACGTGGGACAATTTTGACACATTTTTGGGACCACTGACATTTTTACAGCAATCAATGCTATAAAATTGCATTGATTACTGTGAAAATGTCACTGGCAGTGAAGGGGTTAACCACAAGGGAGAAGTGAAGAGGTTAACCACTAGGGGGCAGTAAAGGGGTTAAGTGTGTCCTAGTGTGTGTTCTAACTGAAGGGGGGAGGGGACCGTGCAGGGGAGATGACAGATCGTCTGTTCATAGAGAGAGTATATGAACAGACGATCCGTCTGTTCTCCCCTCAGAGAACCGGAAACTGAGTGTTTACACACACACACACAGATCAGAGTTGTCTGTGTGCCCCGAACGATCGCGGGAGCCCGGCAGTGATCGCGACCGCTGGGCACTCGCATCAGCTCCGTAGGCGAGCAGGAGTGGCCATCTATGGTACTGACGTACCATGACGATGATTCGTGCAGCCGAGCCATGCTGCTGCAGTATAACTGCGGCGGCTGGTTGGCATGCGGTTAATCATTTATCCATGTAAACTTATACAAGAGCTTGTGCTAAAAAAATAAAATACAAAAAAAACACAGACTTGCTGACTGGATCACCAGATGAAAAAAGAAAGCAAGCCTAAAAAAGAAAACTAATAGAATAAAACCCTGGATTGCGAGCATAATTCGTTCCAGAAACAGGCTTGTAATCCAAAGCATTTGTATATCAAAGCAAATTTCCCCATAAGAAATAATGGAAACTCAAATGATTAGTTCCACAATGATTTATCTATAAATCCTTCAGTTTATAGTCCATATAAAAAGATTATAGAAATGTGACCAGGTTACATAACCATAAAATGTCCATCCACAAATGGAAGCCTCTACAAGGGGATTAGAAGCAAAATCCAGCAGGAGCTACAGAGTATAAAAGAGAAGAGAGGCGCCTCTAAGTGCAGTAATAAGGTTACATTTAATGAAGGTACAACATTCTGCAAATCACATGGTTGTTGATGAAAATAGGTACATGGCACAGGCATCTGGGGTAAAGCTGTCCACATAGACCATCCCCCGCACCGCCGGCTCTCACCGCTCTTAGTCTGCAATCATGAACGGGAAGACAACCCTGCAGGAGAGCAATCTGAAAGCGAGGGTTTAACCACTCGTGGGGCGCAGTGTAGAAGGGACGGCGTCGATGGTGGTGAGGACGACGATCTATGTGGACATCATTATTCCAGATGCCTGCATACTTTGATGTGCCTGTTTTAATCATCAACTATGCAAGATGCTAAATGTTGTACCTTCATTAAAATGTAACCATATTACCACACTTAGAGGCGCCTCTCTTCTTTTATACTCTGTTGTGACATGACGCTACTCTTATATCAAGACATCGCTTGTATACCAAGTCAACATGTATTAAAACATTTGGCTTGTCTTGCAAAACGCTCTCAAACCAAGTTACTCTCACACCAAGGTTTTACGGTACAGCAATCAGGGCCAGGACAAAAGGGTGGCTGCCCTGGGCGCAGCATGTATTGTAGGAATGAGGGTGCCGCAAGTTCCTTCTATTATAAGGCTGACAGGAGTAGTGACAGCAGCATCACTACTTCTGTCAGCCCAGTGCTGGAAGTGTCAAAAAGAGGAGGTGCGGGTTGTGCTCTCTCTCCCCCTCCTCCTCATAAGTTTGCACATAATGAAGGTGGGTGCAATTTGACATTTTTGCCCTGGGCACTTGATCTTGTCCCGGCACTGACAGCAACCACATCTAAGAATTGGCAAGCTGCAATATAACAAATGTTTGCTTTTGGGTTTATTACTGATTTACTGTAACCCAGTGCATTCAGCTTACATCTGTGGAACCAACATAGCACATCAGCTTGTTTTTCTATTGCCTGTTCATTATGATTGCCCTCAATGGGACCAATTGAACGGACATTCCTCCATACAAAAAGCAGCAGATGCAATGGCTATTCAGAGACCTAAGCAAGCTTTGTTACATTTCATAGAAAGATGCCTGTATTTGTGGCCAATGATTTCACAAAGCATAATACACACAAGGGACACAAGCAATAATTGACATTGATTAGGCAGACTAGAAAACAGCTGAACAAAACTGAAAATCTGTCCACTATCAAATTAAGATAAACTGTTACTTGTTTCAGCACAACCAAATGTAAATTGAGATTGAGGATAATGTGGAGTGTGCAAAGTCTGAAAGGCCACCGATTATTTGTCAGGGCAGCAGTAATCATGCCAACCTGTGCCACCCATGTAGAAAACCAGTAGCAAGACATTCAATTATGTACTGTAAAATGGATAAGAAATGATCTATTGACAAGAAATCAAGTGACTAAAAAGTAGGTTTAAAAAAATAAATAAAAAAATTGGGGTTAAAACATTTTATAAATTATAATAAGCGCTCATTTCCGATATCCATTAAATATTAAATAAATTCATTAAATATTTTTTTAAATAAAATTCTAGCAGTTTGTGATGGGGGGTTGCCAATATGCAAATATACTTATCCAGAATAAATCTGCCCGCTTCAGGGCCCAGTCACACCACCACATACGGTTCATGCCTTGGTACCATGCAGTGCCATAAAGTGGTAACAGACCACACTGTGCATTGCATTGGCCTAGCAAAAATACAACCCTTCCAAGTTTTTGTCCATTGTGGTGCATTAGGAATCCCATTGAAATGAATGAGCCGCCATAATGCAACACTTGTGAATTAAAAGCACTTTAACAGACCTGACTGGTGTGAATGGGCCCTTAAAGTACAACCCCAATTCCACAAAAAGGTACACATAAAAAAGGCAATTCCTTGCACATAAAACATAAAAAGGCAATTCCACAAAAAGCACATAAAAAGGGTATTTTACACACTGTGTAAAATCTACATAAAAACAGAAAGCAATATATTTGCAAATCTCATAAACCAATATTTTATTCACAATAGAAAATATATTAAATATTTAAACTAAGATGTATCATTTTAAGAATAAAAAAAAAAAAATCTAGCTGCAGTAGTTAAACCTCTTAAATTTCATTCATCCCTGTGAGTATTGTAAGCGCAAGAATTCCTATGCTGAGACTTAAGCCAGCCATAGAATATTCGAATCTCAGATTCAAATCGATTTGAACCATGTATGGGCAGGCTGTATGTTCAATCGATCAACTTGAGTATAATCAGTCACTCAGTTTTTGGAGGGATTTCCCCATCAGCACGTCAACCTGTGGTTGCAGGAAAGAAAATTACTCAGTCTATGGCCAGCTATACAGTTGTGGCTCTTGTATAGTGCATACAGTGATGATAGTGTAGAGACACTCATACATCACCTCATTTATCTAAAAACCTTGTAAGCTTTTCACAAAATGCCTTGTATTCTATAAAAAGCTTACAAGATTCTATTGAAAGTGCCAGGAACTCACCATGATTACTGTAGGCACTATATGCAAGTATGGACTATAAAGCCAGCCATAGACTGTTAGAAACTCGGCCAGTTCAGCAGGAAACTTACTCCGTCTATTGCCAGCCTAAGCTAAGCCTAAATGTTACTTAAGCCTAGCAAGCACAGGGTGGCAACAGCTGGTTCAGTACAAACTGGTTCTGTATGGCAGCCAGACCGGCTTCCGTCGAAGGCTTGTGACCGAAAAAAAAAGGTTAGCGTGTTCGGAGGGGGGTTGTGCGGGGGTGCTGAGGGGGGGTTGGGCGGGGGTGCCGAGGGGGGGTTGGGCGGGGGTGCCGAGGGCGGGAGGCTGTCCCCCCTGTCAGAACATAATATTTTAGCAGGTGGGATTGCAGTACTAACGTTGAATTGTTAGTACAGCGGCTTCGACTAAAGCCATCAGTTTGTTTGTTTTTTTCATTCAGCCCTGCTGGGTTAAATAAAAAAAAAAATTTTTTTTTTTTTTTCAAATAATACTAGTGTGTACTAAACTTAAAGTGGTTGTATAGCAAATTTTTGGACTTTAACTTACAGGAAAGCCTATAATAAGGCTTACTTGTAGGTAAAAAAATTCCCCTCACAATGCGCCACTGACTGCAGCGGCGCATGCGCACAGGGGATTCTCGGCTGAAAGTCCGGCAGACGCCGGACCCTGCCGGAAAGAAGTCTCCCGCGCATGCCGATATCCCGGCTCTGGCCACTCACAGCGTCGGAGCCGCGATACCCAGGAAGGAACGCCGAGGGAACATGTCAGCTCCCTCAGCGTGAATAGGGCCAGATGTCGGGACCTCGTTCTAAGGTAGAGTATTTCATAATGAGCTAGTATGCGGTGCATACTAGCTCATTATGCCTTTTCCTTTGCAGGTCAGGAAAAAAAAACAACAAAAAAAAAACCTTCAGCGAGTATACAACCACTTTAAGGCAGACCATAGACCAGTGATGACGAACCTTGGCACCCCAGATGTTTTGGAACTACATTTCCCATGATGCTCAACTACACTTCAGAGTGCATGAGCATCATGGGAAATGTAGTTCTAAAACATCTGGGGTGCCAAGGTTCGCCATCACTGCCATAAACTGTGTGAATTTCTTACCTGCAGGAAAGATTTGCATGCTTCCCCCACAGCTCCGACCTGAGCTGTCAGTTATTAAAACTAGTAGCGTGTATGAGGCTTTAAGCTGGTCATACATTATACAATTGTCTTGTTCAATTCCCAATATATTTACCTTTAAAGGGGTTGTAAATGCATTAAGGTGAAAAACCTCCTGTGATGAAACAGCCCCCCCCCCCTTTTACTTACCTGAACCCAGTCTCTCCAGCTATGGGGACAAGCACAGCAGCTCCAGCCGCTGTCTCAGATCCTGATTGGATAGATTGATTGCAGTGCAGCCATTGGCTCCCACTGCTGTCAATCAAATCCAATGACATGGGAGTCGGGGGGGGGGGGTGCGTGAGTCCTGCTGTGTGTGCCAATGGGTGCAGCAGCAGGACACACGGGCGTGCCTGCACAAGTCCCCCGAGGGAGAGTGGCTCTCCAATGAGAAGAGGAGGAGCCAGGAGCGCCGCTGAGGGACCCCTGAAGAGGAGGATCGGGGTCACACTGTGCAAAAACAAACCGCACAGATCAGGTAAGTATGACATGTCTCTTTTTTTCTGTTTTTTTTTTTTTTTTAAACGAACCTTTACATATCCTTTAACTAGTACAAAAGGTCGGTCTGCCTGCTTGTATCTAAATTGAAAGTGTTTAGGTTTGACCGCATATTATATGGTTTTGGTAAATCTTAAGGAAAATTGTAAAAGAAAGTTGCACAATGTATGGCCAGCCAATTCTAACAAGAGCCATCCACAAACTGATATCACAGCATTAGAGCGGATTTATTAGTATATAACAAGCAAAGTGTTTTGCCCCGAATTTAAAAACTAGGTTTGATTTTATCCTTTGAAATCAATATTACATATTGGACCTGTGTGGATGAAATTATTTAATTTTCATTTATAATAAAATTAAGTTATGCAATTAAAGTTATGAGGAAAAAAAAAAAAAAAAAAAAAGAAGATCACGGGGACTTCTTGCCCACACCCAGAGTTGCATGATGATGACGGATATACAAAGCATAGAAAAGAAGGCTCCTACGGGTTCATGGCAGGTTCTGACTCACACCTACACAGATGGGGAGAAGGAAGACTAGTCACGCACAGGTTTTCCTTTGTTCCCCATGTATATGGCTCTTAGAGATAATGAAACTCCACTAATTGGTTTATCCAATAAAGCAATGCACAGAACTCATTTCAGTAACCCGCAGCATTATCCAGGTTAAAGCAATGAAGTTTATGGCTGCTTGCTACTGCTGTGCGATTTTTATTGCAAATTAACTTTAAATAATAACGTCAACATGAAGTTGTAGGCCATGAGATGGAAAGGGAGAAGGTCACTTCATGCTTAGAACCGATTGATCTCCATCTCGCTACTAACAGACTAGATGATGCTTTCACTTTAAATTTCTAAAGCAGATGTTCTTGGGACGCAGCGCCCACATAAACATTAATGCCAAGTGAATACAAATCTCTCCAGTGAAAAAGAACGGACTGTTTTACAAGTGATCATACACAACAAATTTGGAGTCTGGTGTCTCTCATTATTAGCCTTCTGAGGGCTGTTTTTGTGGGAAGGTTAAATTCTATTTCATGGCTTTATAGTACTTTATTGGTTAATTGCGTTACGCAGATCCCTTTTAAAAGGGGTCAATAAAAGTCAAGTTCAGACCTGAAATTAAATTCTAGAATATAGGAAGAAGATAAGGGCCAGAAATGTCACACAAGCTGCAGTTTGACAACAAAGCCTTGTAAAACACTTGCCCATAAATCCCCGAAGCCTTGTGTAAACCAATGAAGCCATGAAATGAGTCGGATAGTCTTGCAAAGTTTACACACAGCTGCTGTGTCAATCTCTCCTTCCATCCTCTAATGATTTTGTGCACAAGCTACTCGTATCCAGAACACTACGGAACCTCCAACTGCTCCGTCTCCTGCCACCCTCCAGGCAATGTCTTTTCAACTAAATGCCAACATTCAAGCAAAGTAGAAATGTGTCAGTGACTCACCAAGGCTCATTGACCTCTAGCTATCTAAATTACAATCTTAATCCCTCAAACCTACGAAGCTGCGGAATAGAAAGATTTAATCTTTAATAGCACGTTCCACAATAGGCAAAGTGGGCTACTTCCTATGGCAGCCAAGAGCCAGAAAACCTTTGATGCTTGAGAATAATAAACCCATATATGAGCAATCCAGACACTTCTACCAGATAATTATCCATACTGAAAAAAAACAGGACAGAGAATCAAATCCATGATTACCGCACACATCCGTAATGGCTTTTTATTAATATGCTTCCAACACATTAAACCACTTCAAAAACAGGGATGCCTAATAACTATTGTTCAGATGTAGTCATTCACATGAATATTCAAATTTGTTGCAGCACAGGCCACCTGAGCCAAGTGTAGGTGTAGTTGGCAGCGTGGTCTGGGGATTGAATGGCCAACTTTAGATTTCCATAGACATTAAATGAGGTTCATAGCAAAAATTATCTGACACAATGGGGGAGAGTTGCTCAAACTGGAGAGTGCAAAATCTGGTGCAGCTCTGCATGGTAGCCAATCAGCTTCTAACTTCAGCTTGTTCAATTAACCACTTACCGCAAACTGCCGTAGCTGTACATCAGTACTTTGACGTAGAATACCGGGGTTATGGCGGGAGATAGCTGCCATAACCCCAGTGTTATCTGAAACGGTGGGCGGTCGTTTAGGATAGAAGTGGTCCCCGCGTTCTAGTCATCTCTGCCGTTTACTGGAGGCGCCGGTAGCAGCGGAGACGATATGGTCCTTTCCCCTCAGAGGCTGCGAGTTGAGTGAGAAAATGATGGCCCCCCCACTTGACTCAATGACATTGGATGATGGAAGCAACATCAAACGTCACTTTCACCAAATGGCCTTAAAAAGGGGAAAAAAATGTTTTCAATAAAAAAATACTTAAAAAAAAAAAAAAAAATAATATGGTCACGGACATTTTTACAGCCACTTTTTTGAGCATTTTTTGCAGCTTAAAAACGCCTATCCGTGTTAGCCTATGGCCTCATGGCCACCATGGCGTTTTTGAGCTGTAAGTGGCATTGGCGTTTTTAAGGTCCAAAGAAACCCAGGACCAGTGCGTTCCGAGGCTTACAGCACTAGAGCTGTAAAAACGCCAGACGCTGGTAAAAGGTGTTAAAACACGATTTAACGGGGCTTAACATTGTATACACAGCGTTATGCACCGTTCCACGTTTCTCTGTCTCTATTCAAAATCAATGGTTCCCTATGGGAGCCCATTGATTTGGATAGAAGTCGCACCAGAAGTAGGATCAAGATGATCCAACTTGTGGTGCCACTTGTGTGCTGAGAATCTTGAAGGGGAACCCCAACCAAATTTTGCATGAGGTTCCCCCCCCCCCCCCAAGATCCTTATCCGGGCAGGCAGCCCAACAGGTCAGGAGGGGGGGGGGGGGGAGAATGAGCGAACGCGTCAGTACTAGCTTTGCAGCTCATTTTTTTTAAACGTACGTGGGCATGTAGCCTTGGTGTGAGTTTTGAGGTCTTTTTGATCCCAGCTCTCACATTAAAGAGGTCCTGTCATGCTTTTTTTCTAGTACAAGGGATGTTTACAGTGAAAAAAATAAAAAATTAACAGTAATAACTTTTTTTTCTTTAAAAATGCAGAAGTGAACGCAAGTCGTGCCCGCATATGTAAATGCTGTTCAAACCACACATGTGACGTATCACAATCGTTTGGAGAGAGATCAATAATTTTAGCAAATTATTATTATTATTATTATTCCTCTGCAACTCAAAACTGGTAACCTATAGACTTTTTAAACTTCGCCTATGGATATTATTAAGGGTCAAAGTTTGTCGCCATTCCACGAGTGGGTGCAATTTTGAAGCGTGACATGTTGGGTATCAATTTACTCAGTGTAATATTATCCTTCGCAATATAAAACAAAAATTGGGCTAACTTTACTGTTTTCTTATTTTTTTAATTCAAAACATGTTATTTTTTTTAAAAAAAATTGCATTTGTAAAGCTGCTGCGCAAATACAGTGTGACAAAGTATTGCAACGACAGCCATTTTATTCTATAGGGTGTCTGAAGAAAAAAAAATATATAATGTTTGGGGGATCCAAGTAATTTTCTAGCAAAAAAAAAAAGAAATAAAATGATTTTAACTTGTAAACAAGTTTGAAAAATGGGCCAAGTCCTTAAGTGGTTAAACTTTGGCAATTGAACCTGGATATGCAACGCTGCACCGGATACTGCACACTCCAGTTTTAGTAAATAATCCCCAATCCTTCGTACATCAAAAATAATCATACAACATTCAGCGCATCTTAGATCCGCACGCCAGGTGCCCCATACAGAGTAATATATGCCATCCACTGCCTGAAAACAGTAGGACAGGTTCTCTATAGCGGACATGCTTTGCTAGGTAACCAGGTAATTGGCTGATTTGAAAATTTTCAGTCAAAAAAAACTTTTTTATTCGATTGATAAGATTTTTAAGCTAGCCATAGGTGGATCGGAATTCCTGACCGTAAAAGAGCTAACATTTTGCAAACCAAAACAATCTACTTAAAATATTAAAAATGCTTCTTCTGTCTTCAATTATCAATTATATGCTTGCAAATCACTGAAAAAATAAATAAATATAAAAAAAAAAACAAGGTCTTAACGAAAAAAAGAAAAAAACAAACCGGCATCTTACCTTGTTTTTGAATAAATACTCTTAGGAGGGGGTTGGCACTTGACACAGCTTTTAAGAAATTATCATCATTGTTAATGGGTAGAAGATCACCATGAATATCCGCATATCCAAGCATGACATCCACATTGGAGATATTATGGACTTGAAGTATAAGGTTGTAGAATTCCTCAAAAGTTCCTGGTTTGTACCGATTAAGGCAAAACCGTCTGAATTCAGCTCCATACTGGACAAAAAAAAAAAAAAAAAAAAAAAAAAAAAAAAAAAAAAAACGATTAGGTAATCATCATAAGATTATCTCTTAAATGGTATCTAAACTGAAAAACAAAAAAAAATGTAATATATTGCAGTTCATCAGTCATTAAATGTGGTGGTTGCATTAGTTTTCATTTTGCGGGCTAAGGAAATTTTCAGCAAGTACAGAATGTACCCTTTGCTTGTACCAGAAATGCAGTGTCCTTGTCACAGGGTAAAAGGATGGGGGGAAATGGGCAGATGGAAAAGGCACTGGGGGGGGGGGGGGCAGACAGAGAAGGGGGGCAGTAGGAAAGAAAGGGGAAAAGTCACTTATGCCCCTGTTCCATGCTCGGGCTAGTCTCTCCACAAGGCTCAGTCAGTGACAGCAAGGAGCCAGGATCTGAGCTGCACACTCCATTACAAATCTGCCGGCCACATAACCCCTTTCACAGAAACAGCATTGCTATGAATACCGGGGGGGGGGGGGTGTTTTGTAGGGGGGCACAGGATATAGGAAGAGAGGTGGAGCAGCCCTGTCCTCGTCAAGTAGGGCAGGGGTATTGAATTAAAATTCACAAAAGGTTCAGTCAGAAAAATGTTCTTACAACAGATGTCCAAAACGCATGTTTGTGTGACCGCCTAATATCTCTACCCCATGCTTACCATCAGAGTCTTTACCATCTCCTGCACATCACAATCCCCCCTTTATATCAAAGTCCCTTTTCATAGTAGTCTTCTGAACCCCGATACATCCCCCTTTTATTTACATCACACAGGAGTGTCCTCAACCCCCCTTCATATCAACACCCTTCTCCAATAGTAGTGTCCTCCTCTGTCCCCTTCACACCACCCCCTTACAGTAGTATCCTCCTCTTCCCCCCACTTCACAACACCCCCCCCCCCCCACGGTAGTGTTCTTCTGTGCCCCCCCATAATCCCCCTCTCACAGTAGAGTCGTCCTCTGTCTCCCCCCCCCGCCCCCACGGTAGCGTCCTTCCCTGCCCCTTTAACTGCCCCACAGTAGTGTGTTCCTCTGCTCTCATTCGCTCCCCCCCCTACAGTAGTGTCCTCCTCTGCCCCTCTTCACATCACCCTCTTGCAGTAGTGACCTCCTCTGGCCCCCACACAGTAGTCGTCCTCTTCCCCCCCTTCACAAACCCCCCCCCCACAGTAGTGTTGTTCTCTGCCCCTCCATAATCCCCCTCTCACAATAGAGTCCTCCTCTGCCCAACCCCACAGTAGTGTCCTCCCCTGCCCCCTTAACTGTCCCACAATAGTGTGTTCCTCTACTCCCCCCCCCCCCCCAGTAGTGTCTTCCTCTGCCCCCCTTCACATCACCATCTTACAGTAGTGTCCTCCTCTTCTCCCCTTCACAGTAGTCCTCCTCTGCCCCCCTTCACCCCCCCCCCCACAGTAGTGTTCTTTTCTGCCCCCCCCTCAAAATCACCCTCCTCTGTCTCCCCCCTGCACCCACAGTAGTGTCCTCCTCTAACCCCTTAACTGCCCTGCAGTAGTGTGTGCCTCTGCTCGCATTCAACCCCCCTACAGTAGTGTCCTCCACTGCCCCCCTTCACATCACCCCCTTGCAGTAGTTACTTCCTCTGTCCCCTTCACAGTAGTCCCCCCTCCCCCCCTTCACAAACCCCCCACAGTAGTGTTCTCTGCTGCCCTCAAACCCCCCCCCCCTAATCCCCCTTTCACAGTAGAGTCCTCCTCTGCGCACCCCCACAGTAGTGTGCTCCCCTGGCCCCTTAACTGCTTCATGCCCCCCCCGCAGTAGTGTGTTCCTCTGTTACCACCCCCCTCCCCCCAGTAGCGTCCTACTCTCCCCCCCCTTCACCCACCCACAATAGAGTCCACTTTCGCCCCTTCACATCGCCCAGTGGAGAGGGAGGGGAAAATATCCACTGACCAGGTTGAATCGTGTACATGTATGTCACTGGCTGCAGGGCACGCTGCTCCCACTGTGTCCACAGCAGACTGCGGCTCCCAGGGCCCGACCTCTTTGAGTGGCCAGAGTGTCATGTGATTGCTGTGCGGTCACAATGTAAACACAACTATTATGAATGGTTTTCATTCATAGCAGCTGTGCTTAGTATTGAAAGGCTGCGATTGACCCACAGCTATCACGTTACTATGGCAAATCACAGCACCATGTGATATCTGTGGGCCAAACACAGCATCACAATAGTAATCACAGCCGTTACGACTGTAACCCATTCATGACATTTCAAAACATTGCTCCTACAATCATAATCACTGTAAGGCTTAATGTACTTAGGTTTTATAACTTCTCATGAACGATTTAACTTGACAGATAGTGACGTCTTTACATAATGAGTTTAGGCCCGTTTGCGTTTAGTTTTTTTTTTTTTTTAAATAGACAAAAATTAAAAACACCTGTAAACAAAATGCGGCAAAATGCGGGTTAACACATTTACAAGATGTTACAGGCGTTTGAAATGTATCTGAAAATCCATCCCCTTCCAAAAACTGCTACTAAACTCAACTGCCTAGAAAGGACTATAGACGACCCTGTTTACATGTACTGATAAGATGACAGAGGAGAGTTCAGGGGCAGAAAAAAAAACAAAAAACGATCAACTGCTCCTAAACGTTTGTTTACCAGCAGCAGTGTACACGAAGCCTGATAGCAATCAAAGTGTAAAAAAATAAAAACCTGATGAACCCTCTAGAGTAGTACAGTGTCATGGAACTACTTTGATAAAAATATGAAAAAATAAAAATATTAAAAAAGAAGTATTAAAAATTGAATGCATTTGCTTTTTTTTCTTAAACATACTTTCATCCCTAAACACCACCACACCAGTTATATGATGACACTGTACTGCACTGGTGACCATATGTTTCACTTTAAAAAAAAAAAAAAAAAAAGGTGAAAAAAAAAAAAAACTTACATTTCTTTATTTTCCAAAAAATTGTGATAAAAAAAAAAAAGAAAGAAAAAATTTACAAACTTTAAAGAACTCGCCATGCCTCCAACTAAATACCTCAGACTGTCTACTTTCTAAAAAGTGGTTGTACTGTTCTGGCATTTTAAGGGTCAAAAAAAAAAAAAACAACACAAGATGGGCAGTCAGTACAACAGGATTGATCAATTTTCAAATATATATAGCATAATTTGTAGACGCTTTAACTTTCTCAACAACCAATATACACATATTAGATTTTTTTTTTTTTTTTTACCAAAGACATGTAACAGAAGACATAGTGGCCAAAAGGTATGAAGAAATTTGATTTTATTGGATATGTTTTATAACAGAATGTATTGTTTTTATTTTTTCATTTTTTTTCTGTATTCTTTCATATACATAATAAAAAATAAAAAAAAAACAAGTGGTGATTAAATAACACCAAAAGAAAGCTCTATTTATGAGAGGGGAAAAAAAAAAATAAAAAAAGAAAAAAAAAAAAAAGGATATAAATGTCACTGCCGTACAGTTTTACATGACCCCGCAATTGCCAGTTAAAGTAGCACAGTGATGAATAACAAAAAAAAGAGCTGGTCATGAAGGGGGTAAAACCTTCCAGAGGTCAAGTGGTTAAACAGTATAGGCACCTATTTTTAATGTTTTACATAGCTATACCTGCAAAAATGGGCAAGTGATCGAGGCTGGACTTAGTTTTATGAGTAAAGTTCCACTTTAACCACTTGTGGTCCGGGCCAAAGCCGAATGATGGCTACAGAGCGGACCTCAAATTCCAGGAGGCCATCATAGGAAGTCCTCCCCTGTGCAGGCTCCCTGAAATGCGCACGGGGAGCGCGCTGTGATCACGAGTCACTGAGACTCGGGTGATCACTGGTCCGAGTAAGGGGCCGGATCCCGGCCCCTTACCATGTGATCAGCTGTCAGCCAATGACAGCTGATCACATGATGTAAACAAAAGCTCGGTAATTGTTTTTTTTCCTCCTCACGCTGACAGCGTGAGGAGGAAAAAAAAGCTGATCACCGGCTTATGTTAAAAGGGACATCGGTCCCAAAGAGGAAGCATCACAAGCACCTCATCTGTGCCAATCAGTACCCAGTGCCACCTGTTATTGCCACCTGCCATTGACCACCAGTGCCACCCATCAATGACCACTAGTGGTGCCAATCAGTGCAACCTATCAGTGTAAGCAATCAGTGGCCATTATTGCCACCCAGTGCCCATCACTGCCACCCATCAGTGCCCATCACTGTCAGCTTATCAGTGTACATCAATGAAAGAGAAAAATTACCCGTTTGCAAAATTGTATGACAAACTATATAAAAAATAAAAAATTAGAATTCGGTCTTTTTCCATTTTTTTAACAAAAAATGAAAACCGCAGAGGTGATCAAATATCACCATAAGAACGCTCTATTTGTGGGGAAAAAATTATAAAAATTTAATTTGGGTACAGTGTTACATGACCGCGCAATTGTCAAAATGCATCAGCGCTGAAAGCTGAAAATTGGTCTGGACAGGAGGGGGGTTTAAGTGGCCAGTAAGCAAGTGGTTAAGGACTGGTAAGCTGTAACACAACATTTTTGTCTATGGGTTTAGATACCTCTATAAATTTACAATCTATAAAAGGAAGTTATTTTGCATAATCATTTGTACAGTACAAAAAATTACCGTATATACTCGAGTATAAGCCGAGATTTTCAGCCTCTTTTTTGAGGCTGAAAGTGCCCCCCTCGGCTTATACTCGAGTCATCGCTGTCTGTCTGCCCGATCAGCGTGTCGAGCAGACAGACAGCGGCCATTCTAGGATTCAAAGGCCGCGCCTCCGTCGGTGATAGGCGGAACACTGAATTTCCCAGCAGTCTGTGTTCCGCCTATCACGGACATCCTCTCATCCTCGTCCGTAGTATGAGGATGAGCGGACGTCCATGATAGGCGGACCACTGACTGCTGGGAAATTGAGTGTTCCGCCTATCACGGACATCCGATAGGCGGAACACTCAATTTCCCAGCAGTCAGTGGGAAATTGAGTGTTCCGCCTATCACCGACGGAGGCGCGGCTTTTGAATCCTAGAATGGCCGCCGACGAAGAGCTGAAGGACGGAGGCTCGGCTCGGGCCGGGACGGGACGCAGGCTGGACGGACACACACACACACACACACACACACACACAGGGATGGATGGACACACACACACACGGATGCATGGACACACACACACACACACACACGGATGCATGGACACACACACACACGGATGCATGGACACACACACACACGGATGCATGGACACACACACACACACACACACACACACGGATGCATGGACACACACAGGGATGGATGGACCCACAGGGATGGACGGACACACAGGGATGGACAGGCATGTCTCACCCTCGGCTTATACACGAGTCAATAATTTTTTCCAGTTTTTTGGGGGTAAATTGGGGGCCTCGGCTTATATTCGGGTCGGCCTATACTCGAGTATATACGGTAGGTACAAACAGGCTTATAGCTTCATATTTTTCCATTAAACCCCATAGCTGTCCTGTATTATGACAGACCACGACTTTCAGGTGCCAATATAGAAATGAAAACCAATTTACAAATTACATCTAGTATGAAATTATCTAACGGTATGTTTTGGTTGCTTGACATTGGCCATTCACAATGATTAGCAACAAAAAATTCAATAATTTCAAATGATCATTCGATTTTTTTTCCCCAGTGCAAGGTTTCTTAGACAAAGATAATAATTCTCCAGAGCAAATTTTATTGATTTTTTTTTTTCTTTTTGTTTTTTTATGTAGGAATAGTTATTTGTAAATGAGTACCTACTGGAAATGATGAACATAAGCCCTAGAAGCATATAGGCTTTTCATGTATTGATTATTCACGCATCTTAGAAAGGTCAGCGGTCAGTCGGCAGTAATCTCTTATAATTAGCAAAGCTTCAACCCATGACAAACAGGGAAAAAGCAAAAAACGGAAAAGAATTACAGTGTAGGATTCTAAAAATACAAAAATCTGTCCGTTCAGTGTGTGCTCCTCTCATTCATTAGCAGCCTACACCATATATAAAAAGTCACAAGATATTTCCAATACTAAAAAGGGCTGAAAGGCAGATATTAACCACTTCAGCCCTGGAAGGACTTACCCACTTCCTGACCAGGCCATTTTTTGCGATACAACACTGCATTGCTTTAAGTGACAACTGCGCGTTCGTGCGATGCTGTACCCAAACAAAATAGATGTTTTTTTATTTATTTATTTTTACTAGAAATAGAGCTTTCTTTTGATGGTATTTGATCACCTCTGCAATTTTTATTTTCTGTGATGTGAACAAAAAAAACCTGACAATTTTTTTATTTAAAAAAAAAAAAAAAAAAAAAAAAAAAAACACATTTTCTGCTATAAAAACACACCCAATAAAAAATAAAATAAAAAAAATAAAAGTAAAAATCGAATTTCTTCATCAATTTAGGACAATTTGTATTCTGCTTAAAGCTGCACAATTCTGGCCAAAATGAGGATCACAATTTTTTTGCTTGGAATAAAAAGATCACCATTCTTTAACAAATCTCGCGATGTAAAAATCTTTCACAATATACCAAAAAAAAAAAAAAAAAAAAGGGGCTAACTTTACTGGTTGATGTTTTTTTTTTTTTTTTTTTTTTTAATTCATTAAAGTAATTGCATGTGACATAAAATATTGTAACAACCACCATTTTATTCTCTGGGGTGTCTACAAAAAAAAAAATTATATATATATGTTTGGGGGTTCCAAGTGATTTCCTAGCAAAAAAGTATGGATTTTAACTTGAAACCAACAAATGTCCGAAAAAGGTTTAATATTTAAGTTGTTAAACTTTCACTTACACACACACAGTCTATTTCACTGACAAATTGTTACAATATTTATACTGAAGTTCAACTGATAAAGAATGTTTTGATTCTTGGCAGACTGCCCGGTTTCTCTTCTTTTCTTTTGAGGGCTGTGGCTTCAGAAGAGCAGAGAGAATTCTTTGCATAGAAAGAATTGTGAAACACTAGTCAAGATCAGTGATCAGTGAAAAAAAAAAGCACTGAAGTACTAATGCCATCAGGGGCGATCAAGGGGTTAAATGTGTTCCCTCACTGTGTGTTCTAACTGTATGGGGGATGGGCTGTTCGGAACACCACACATGTCCGTCTTCCTGCATAGCAGAAAGACAGGATTCTGTGTCATCCCCTGACAGAAAAGAGATCTGGCTTGTTTACTATGGTAGATCCCTGTTCTGGCACTGCGGGGAATGATCGTGGCCGGCCGGCAGACAGAGTCCGCCAGGGCCGCCTATTGGCTCGCTCGCTGGCCAATGGGCACACACGCCCACAAATCACTGTGTACAAGCCCGACGTACACCTATGGCGATTTGCGCAGCCGAGCCAACCTGCCGCAGTATAACTGCCGCGGCTGTTCAGCAAGCGGTTAAAACACCAACAAATGTGGTTATGCATTGAAGATTATGTAATGTAAAAACATGCATGAATCAAAGAGTCAGGCCTCGTTCACACATACTGCAGTGACCTGCATTTTACTGCACTGGAAGAATGCAGGTCACCGCAAGAACACATAGGAAACAATTGTTCTCTATGTGTCCTGTTCACACCACAACGCTGGCGTCATGTGAAGTGAGGTTTGTTGTGTTAAAATGTTACATGTGTATCAACAGACGTGAAAATGCATGTCAATAGAAAGCAATGCATTTTCATGCGCGTTTATGTTTGAGCAGCTCCTTACAGTACTTGGACAGTGAAGGAGCAGCAACAGACTAGAAATGCAGTACTCCCAACTGTACCCACCTACTGGATGGGGCAGGAGGGTGACCCAATGGTGTTGATGAATTGTAGCAGAGAACAACCAAGTCACCAGATTGGCTGTGCAAAGCTCAGGAATAAATGAATGAAAAACACAAGTCCATCATCAGGCAACAAAACACACAAGTGTTCATTTAGCGCATTAGTCTCCTAATTGTAGTCCGGGGGCCAGATGTGGCCCTTTGCTAGCTTTCATCTGGCCCTTGGGGCATTGTTCCCCCCCACCGTAGTGGGGCAAAATTCTTTCCACTGACACCACTATTCCTCCCATTGACAACCTTGGGCTACTATTCCTCCCATTGACAACCTTGGGCTACTAATTCCTCCCATAGACAACGTTGGGCTACTAATTCCTCCCATAGACAACGTTGGGCTACTAATTCCTCCCATAGACAACGTTGGGCTACTAATTCCTCCCATAGACAACGTTGGGCTACTAATTCCTCCCATAGACAACGTTGGGCTACTAATTCCTCCCATAGACAACGTTGGGCTACTAATTCCTCCCATAGACAACGTTGGGCTACTAATTCCTCCCATAGACAACGTTGGGCTACTAATTCCTCCCATAGACAACGTTGGGCTACTAATTCCTCCCATAGACAACGTTGGGCTACTAATTCCTCCCATAGACAACGTTGGGCTACTAATTCCTCCCATAGACAACGTTGGGCTACTAATTCCTCCCATAGACAACGTTGGGCTACTAATTCCTCCCATAGACAACGTTGGGCTACTAATTCCTCCCATAGACAACGTTGGGCTACTAATTCTTCCCATAGACAACGTTGGGCTACTAATTCCTCCCATAGACAACGTTGGGCTACTAATTCCTCCCATAGACAACGTTGGGCTACTAATTCCTCCCATAGACAACGTTGGGCTACTAATTCCTCCCATAGACAACGTTGGGCTACTAATTCCTCCCATAGACAACGTTGGGCTACTAATTCCTCCCATAGACAACGTTGGGCTACTAATTCCTCCCATAGACAACGTTGGGCTACTAATTCCTCCCATAGACAACGTTGGGCTACTAATTCCTCCCATTGACAACGTTGGGCTACTATTCCTCCCATTGACAACGTTGGGCTACTATTCCTCCCATTGACAACGTTGGGCTACTATTCCTCCCATTGACAACGTTGGGCTACTATTCCTCCCATTGACAACGTTGGGCTACTATTCCTCCCATTGACAACGTTGGGCTACTATTCCTCCCATTGACAACGTTGGGCTACTATTCCTCCCATTGACAACGTTGGGCTACTATTCCTCCCATTGACAACGTTGGGCTACTATTCCTCCCATTGACAACGTTGGGCTACTATTCCTCCCATTGACAACGTTGGGCTACTATTCCTCCCATTGACAACGTTGGGCTACTATTCCTCCCATTGACAACGTTGGGCTACTATTCCTCCCATTGACAACGTTGGGCTACTATTCCTCCCATTGACAACGTTGGGCTACTATTCCTCCCATTGACAACGTTGGGCTACTATTCCTCCCATTGACAACGTTGGGCTACTATTCCTCCCATTGACAACGTTGGGCTACTATTCCTCCCATTGACAACGTTGGGCTACTATTCCTCCCATTGACAACGTTGGGCTACTATTCCTCCCATTGACAACGTTGGGCTACTATTCCTCCCATTGACAACGTTGGGCTACTATTCCTCCCATTGACAACGTTGGGCTACTATTCCTCCCATTGACAACGTTGGGCTACTATTCCTCCCATTGACAACGTTGGGCTACTATTCCTCCCATTGACAACGTTGGGCTACTATTCCTCCCATTGACAACGTTGGGCTACTATTCCTCCCATTGACAACGTTGGGCTACTATTCCTCCAATTGTCACAAATAATGGGGCACTATATCTCCCAATGATACAGACAACAGCACATTATTACCCCCCTTAATATCAAGGATGGGGCATGGTTTGCTCCCACTGATGCCAGGACAGGTCTTCTCCCACTGGCCACAGTTCGGCCCCCCTAAAGTGTGATGGACATAAAACTGACCCTTTGTTTGCAAGAAACAAACTAGACTAAAAAAAATTACCTCGGGAGGGCCCCTTGAGTAGTGAATGAACTTTTACAGCCAACTTTGTTTACAGATGCCATAACTGTGAACATAATGCCAAATATCTCAAGTAACAGCAGGAGGTAACATACATGTGTTTCCAACTTTTATTTTAGTTTTTATGTCAATTTTAACCATATGTCCTTCATCCTGAAAAGAGACTGATGGCATAAAGCAGAAGGAAGTATTTGATATTTTTCTGCCAATTCTATTTTTTTAAAGGCCAAAAAGTTCAATATTTAACTAGTATTCAGAAATTAAGTTAAAAAAGAAAAAAAACAAGGAATTTTATATACTATAAAAAGGCAATAGACAACACACTGATCTAAACATTGGGACTTTTTAAAGGATAAGTTCACAAAAAAAAAAAAAAAAAAAAAAAAAGGAAATGCACTTTTTTTGCAGTTACATTTTATTTTTGTTTTTTACATTTTTTTGAAGCCTGTAAAGCATGGCGCACCAGCGCTGGTGCCATGCTTTACAGGCGGGAAGAATCAATGAACTACCCCAGCACTCCACAGTGACCTGGTATTTCATTGAGCACTACAAGCCAACAGCCACGGCGGATGTCAGAGCTTGTACTTTAGTCACACACAGAGCTGTGTGAATAAATGACGCAGCCGAGCAGGGCTCCGCTGATTTCAAAAGGTGACAGCTAGCACGGGGAGGGGAACGGGCCGTGGCTGTAGCATTGGGAACATGTTGCATGTTCCGACCTGAAAACAGGTGTAACACGCTAAATGTTTCCAAAGGTGAACTTATCATTTAAAATAGAACTATAGGCAAAACTTTTTTCATTTTGGATAGAATAAGGGAGGTTTACAACCCCTGTCAAATTTTGATCTGTGTCTCATTGCAGAGATTTCCTTTCACTTCCTGTCCCATAGCCAAACAGCAAGTGAGAGGAAATCCCTGCAAATTAACGGAATTCCTTGGGGACCTCCAGGTCACAAGAACTACTGTTCCCATTGGAAGATTTCCCCTCTATTACTTTTCTGGGGAAAACCCAAAATATGTAATTTTCTTTTAGTTTTACTTTTATCCTAGGCTTACACTATAGCGATGAGGAAACCAGAGCGATTACAGCACCGGTTCCCACATCGCTTCTCTCCTGCATGTCGTTCACACACTGCCCCCTGCGAACCGCTGTTGGCGTCAATACAATGTTAATGACACCCCAGATCAGTTCACAGATCGCAGTGCGAACTGTGAACTCGTACAGTAATCAGATTGCATAGGTAAGAACACTCATGCAATCTGATTCGGGTGCTGGGAAAAAAAAAAACAAAAACAAAAAAAAAAAAACAAACAAGTCCCCGTACTATTTTTCTTCGAATCCAATGCAAGTTCAGCTATACAACTGTATGGCTGAACTCGCATTGCGTAGACATCGCAGGCGAGCAGCGCTGCAGTGCAGGTGCGAATCACATGCGATGTCTGTGTTTGCTATAGTGTGAACCCAGGCTCAATGAAAATGGTAAACAGGATGACTACAGAAGGCAAATCTGCTTAACAGGGGGAACAAACTGCAATAAAAACTAACAGGTGTTCTAACCACTCTTTGTACAAATAAAACAAAAATTTATATATATATATATATATATATATATATATATATATATATATATATATATATATATATATATATATATATATATATATATATACACACATACACATACATACATATACATATACACACACACATACATACATACATACACACACACCTACCTACGTGTTTTTTAAAAATAAATACATGAGAAAAATAAAAACCAAAAAAGAAACATTCAAGATCCTTAGCCCTTGTACACACGGTCGGACGGAATATGTCCGATCGGACCATGTTGTCGGATAATCCGACTATGTGTGGGCTCCATCGGACTGTTTCCGTCGGAATATCCGACCGACAAAGTTTTAGAGCTGGGCTATAAAACTTTCCGATCGGACTTTGTCCGATTGCGTGTAGAGAATTCCGATCTGACAAAGTGCCACGCATGCTCAGATCAAATTCCTAGACCAAAGCTATTGGCTACTAGCCTGAATGTAGTCCCGTCATAACGAAATAACGTCATCACGTTATGTACGATCGGATTTTCAGACAACTTTGTCCGACCGTGTGTATGCAACACAAGTTTCGGACAAAATCCGACGGATTTTGTCGTCGGAACGTCCGACCGCGTGTACAAGGGCTTAGACGTCATCCTTTTCACATTTCTAAAAAGGTATTTGTAGACATCAGGCGAATTCTGCCAGATTGGGCAGCAATTACAAATTTACTTAAGAAAAAGTGCCCTGAACTGGGGAGAAGTAGTACACGTTTGTGAGTAGGGATCAGTACAGTGTAAGATCCTTTGATACAGCCATTTAGAAGAAACAAAGACAATGAGGTCAAGTCTGCGTCAGGCTGGCTTGTGAACAATGCAGGTCAATAAAGACCTCAAATTCCCTCCATCTTCCTTCTGGCGTGCATCGAGCAACTGAACAATATCAGGGACACTGGCAGGTTCAAAAACTGCGATGGCCCTATACTGTGCTACATTTTCATTTATTTGACAAACTACAGTGATTAAGGGAATGTACAAAAATCATAATAGAAAATGTGTGCAAAACTATATTTTGCGCACATTTTCTATTATGATTTTGGCTAGAAACATTTTAGTCAGGTAAATAGGAAAAACTGCATAATAAATTAGTGTCAACTAAAAGTAGCATCTTCTTTACAGAACTGATTTAATTTAGCATAAACTTTTTAGAGGGAAGACTCTTAGGCTTCATGTACACTGCTGATGATAAAAAGGCGTTTAGGAGCAGTTGGGTATTTTTTTCCATCTGCTCCTGAACTCTCCTCTATATTATCAATACATGTACACAGGGTCATTTATAGTGGTTTCTAGGCAGTTGCGTTTAGAGGCTTTTTTTGGAACCCAAAAAAATTTGTTCAGAAGCTATGTTTAGGGGCATTTCAAGCGCCAAGCGCCCGCGTTTAGGTCTAGAAGCCTTTTTGAAAAGGGAAACATTTAATTTAAGTAATTATCAAACTATAGCCACTGTAATCCAGCCCAAATTGCATATTACTTACTGCTTAAAGAAACTTTAAAAAACTTGTTTCCAGGGCTAAGGCAGCACCATCTTAAAGAGGCATTCCCCTTAAAAAAATCAAACAAAAATTTTGAAAGTTAGCAGCTACAAATACTGCAGCTGCTGACTTAATAAATCAGACACTTACCTGTCCCAGGGTCCAGCGATGCAGGGGAACAAAGCCCCACTCGTCCCCTCCCCCCCCTCCGCATGTGCTAGTGCCGTGATTGGCCACGCAGACAGACCGACAGGAGGGAGGGGGCAGAGCTGAGCCCTTCCTGCGTTGAGGGGAAGTGATGTCACCAGCCCAGGCACTGAAGGAGGCAGACTACAAGGGACCCCTAGCAACAGGCATTTAGAGGCGAGTTAAAAAAAAAATTCCACATTTTTTTTTTTTTTTTTTTTAGGAATTTGAATTTTCTTGTGTGTGGAACACCACTAAGTATTGTTTTCTGAGTCCACAGTGGAGTGCATTTCCGCCCTTACATTGAGCACGTCCTGTACTGTTCACCAAGCCTCCTTCTCAACCCAACGTTTCTATGGCAACCCTGCTTCCCTGTTCCTGACTTGTTTTATTTCACAGTATTTACTTGTGCTGATTGTCTAATGTTTGCCTTTTTCAGTCTTACCAGCTTCAGCTGATAAGACTGCAGTAATGGCCAGGTTTACACTGCATGTGATGTCACATGGTGTGTAGGAGGAAGCTCTGAATGATTCTGCAGCCTCCTGGGATATCAGTGGTGTGCCGTAGGAAGTCCTGATAACAGATAGACAAGCACATAGAGAGTGTGCCGTAAATCAGGGGAGATCTGGGCATGCTCAGTGACATAATTCTAAACAAAAAGGATTACAACAATACTAAGCAAGTAAGAATATATCTAGTGTAGTGTGTAGAAGCAGTGTTCATTAGTGTTTTTTATGCTGATTTACATGGGACAAAGTTGTGGGGGAGAGTTTACAACCACTTTAACAGTTTGAAAACTACCGTATATACTCGAGTATAAGCCGAGATTTTCAGCCTCTTTTTTGAGGCTGAAAGTGCCCCCCTCGGCTTATACTCGAGTCATCGCTGTCTGCCCGCTCGATCAGCGTGTCGAGCAGACAGACAGCGGCCATTCTATTCAAAAGCCGCGCCTCCGGCTCCGCCTTCGCCTGTGATAGGCGGAACACTGAATTTCCCAGCAGCCTGTGTTCCGCCTATCACGGACATCGTATCATCCTCGTACTACGGACGAGGATGATACGACGTCTGTGATAGGCGGAACACAGGCTGCTGGGAAATTCAGTGTTCCGCCTATCACAGGCGAAGGCGGCGGCGCAGCTTTTGAATTTTACAATGGCCGCCGACGAAGAGGGCACGGGACGGAGGCAAGGCAAGGCACGGCACGGCACGGGACGGGACGGGGGCAAGGCAAGGCACGACACGGGACGGATGCAAGGCAAGGCACGGCACGGGACGGAGGCAAGGAGGCAAGGCATGGGACGGAGGCTCGGGACAAAGGTAGGCTGGACACACACACACACACACACACACACACACACACACACACACACACGGATGGAGACACACACAGGGATGGATGGATGGATGGATGGAGACACACACACACAGGGATGGATGGATGGATGGATGGAGACACACACACACAGGGATGGATGGATGGATGGATGGAGACACACACACACACAGGGATGGATGGATGGATGGACACACACACACACACAGGGATGGATGGACGGACACACAGGGATGGACGGACACACAGGGATGGACGGACACACAGGGATGGACGGACACACACACAGGGATGGACAGGCATGTCTCACCCTCGGCTTATACACGAGTCAATAAGTTTGCCAGTTTTTTTGGGGGTAAATTGGGGGCCTCGGCTTATATTCGGGTCGGCCTATACTCGAGTATATACGGTATTTTATTCTATGGCCCTAATGAAAGCCATATAAATGTGTCGTTACGTTTAGTGTCACTTTTCTCCAACCTTTCCACCATGTGGAGGAGTCATCCTCATCTCACAAGGTCAGTTCATATGTTAGCGCGTACCCCATCCCATTTATTTCTAGGGGAAATAGTTAATGACTTATACAGCGTAACAAGTTATCTTTTATTGGTCTGTATTAATAGAATTGTTCTCTGCTTTGTCATGATCTGATAAAGCGGTAGTAAACCCGCTGAAATTTTTTTTGCACCGCATACTAACTCATTATGAAATACTTACCTTAGAACGAGGCCCCGACATATCACTTGATACACGCCGGGGGAGCTGGCATGTTCTTCCGGATGTCGCGGCTCCGGCGCTGTGAAAGGCCAGAGCAGCGATATCATCACTCCCCGCAAGCACGTGGGAGATCTTTGTGACAGGGTCCGACGTCTGCCGGGCTTCCAGCCTAGAAACCCCTGTGTGCATGCGCGGCTGCAGTCAGCGACTCATTGCCAGGGGAATATCTCCTAAACCATATAGGTTTAGGAGATTTTTTTTTTTACCTAAAAGGTAAGCCTTATTATAGGCGTACCTGTAGGTAAAAGTAAAAAAATAGACTATACAACCGCTTTATTGTATGTTATGCCTATGGCACACACTCAGAAAATCAGCCAAAAAATACAGTCGTCGATGCGACCATATGATAATTTGAACGTTAGTAGACAGCTTTTGAGAGCCGGTCACTACAAAATTATCCAAAAGGGACAAAACATTTTTCTCACATGATACCAGAACGAAAGATTTTTGTTCAATCAGTAAAAGTATTTGTCCAAAAAAATAAAAATAAAAAAAATAAAATAAAAATCAGAAGAGCAAGACCATGCATGTTCGCAAACCAAAGAATACATTACATCACGAACAAAGTTGTATTCAGGCGTACCAGAATTTTCATGAGTTTAGTAAATTAACAGAAATTGTCTAGACTTTCATTCAGTTAAGAATTAACACAAATAATTTATGAGGTCCATTTGCTAGATGTTTGGAGAATGCAGATCCACACCGCTTTTACCAAAAAGAAAAATCATGCCTCTTGTCAGATGCCATAAGTAAGCACACCGACATGCTTTTTTCTGCTTGATATATGGCTGTTTTCGCTAGACAAAAAGGTCAACAGCATTAAAGCCTGGATGTCAATACCCACTAAATTCCCATTCTGATTTATAGCACCTTCACTCCTATTTTGTTGAGACAAGGCTCTCACATTTCACAATAGCAGAAAATCTTCTACAAATGTATAGGGCCGAACAAATAAATTGTATTGTGTGTATATATATATACATACATACACATACACACACATACATACATACATACATACATACACACACAAACAAAAAAATCACCATCATTGCCAGCTATATACCCTTTACTTTGACTGGCTTTTGGCCAAAGCAACTACCGTATATACTCGAGTATAGGCCGACCTGAATATAAGCCGAGGCCCCCAATTTACCCCCAAAAAAACTGGCAAACTTATTGACTCGTGTATAAGCCGAGGGTGAGACATGCCTGTCCATCCCTGTGTGTGTGTCCGTCCATCCCTGTGTGTCCGTCCATCCCTGTGTGTGTGTGTGTCCATCCATCCCTGTGTGTGTGTGTCTCCATCCATCCATCCCTGTGTGTGTGTGTCTCCATCCATCCCTGTGTGTGTGTGTCTCCATCCATCCATCCATCCCTGTGTGTGTGTGTCTCCATCCATCCATCCCTGTGTGTGTCTCCATGTGTGTGTGTGTGTGTGTGTGTGTGTGTGTGTGTGTGTGTGTGTGTGTGTGTGTGTGTGTGTGTGTGTGTGTGTGTGTGTCCAGCCTACCTTTGTCCCGAGCCTCCGTCCCGTGCCTTGCCTCCTTGCCTCCGTCCCGTGCCGTGCCTTGCCTCCTTGCATCCGTCCCGTGCCGTGCCTTGCCTCCTTGCATCCGTCCCGTGCCGTGCCTTGCCTCCTTGCATCCGTCCCGTGTCGTGCCTTGCCTTGCCCCCGTCCCGTCCCGTGCCGTGCCGTCCCGTGCCCTCTTCGTCGGCGGCCATTGTAAAGTTCAAAAGCTGCGCCGCCGCCTTCGCCTGTGATAGGCGGAACACTGAATTTCCCAGCAGCCTGTGTTCCGCCTATCACAGACGTCGTATCATCCTCGTCCGTAGTACGAGGATGATACGATGTCCGTGATAGGCGGAACACAGGCTGCTGGGAAATTCAGTGTTCCGCCTATCACAGGCGAAGGCGGAGCCGGAGGCGCGGCTTTTGAATAGAATGGCCGCTGTCTGTCTGCTCGACACGCTGATCGAGCGGGCAGACAGCGATGACTCGAGTATAAGCCGAGGGGGGCACTTTCAGCCTCAAAAAAGAGGCTGAAAATCTCGGCTTATACTCGAGTATATACGGTAATCGATTAATGAACAACTAATCTATTATGAAAATAGTAATAGATTAATTTCATAATCGATTAATTGGTCACTAACATAATGGGGTTAAAAAAAAAATAGCCCTTTATATTACAAAAAGAGCAGATAATTGCTACTGTAAATACTAGTTTCACAGCAAAAAACAAATGACCCCCTTAGGCTGCTTTCACACTGGGGCGCTTTGCAGGCGCTAAAGTGCTAAAAATAGTGCCTGCAAAGTTCCTTGCAACAGCCGCTGCTGTGTCTCCAGTGTGAAAGCCCCAGGGGCTTTCACACTGGAGCGGTGCGCTCGCAGGGCGGTCAAAAAGTCCTGCAAGCCACCTCTGTGGAGCGCTATAGGAGCGGTGTATTTACCGCTCATAAAGCCCCCCTTCCCATTGAAAACAATGGGGCAGCGCTGCAAACCCTTTTTTCGGCCGCTAGCGGGGGTTAAAACTGCTCAGCTAGCGGCCGCATAGCGCTGCTAAAATGACGGTAAAGCACCGCTAAATATAGCGCCGCTTTACCGCCAGCGCACACCACGCCCCAGTGTGAAAGTAGCCTTATAGTATCGATTATCTGCTTTATTTGTGCTATAAAGGGCTATTTTTCATTTTTCTTAACCCCGTTACGTTACTAAACGTCTTAGACCTGGTTCACATCTATGTGCTTTTTGCAGAAACGCTCTATAATTCATTAACATGGTTTCCTATGAGACAAGTTCACATTGAGGCCTTTTTTCAGCTGCTGCATATTTGGAAAGGGTCTGGGACTTTTTAACAGTAAAACGGTGCTTTCTTGGTTCAATATACTTCAACGGAAAAGCTGCAGAACAGCATGTAATGATATATGAGAAAAATGTTTGTCCCTTTGGATAATTTTGTCGTGATCGGCTCTCAAAAGCTGTGTACGAACGATCAAATTATTGTATGGTCACTTCGACGGCTGTATTTTTTGGCTGATTTTCTGAGTGTGTGCCTTAGGCACAACATAGGCATAACATACATTAACAGATCATGACAAAGCAGAGAACAATTCTACCAATACAGTGCTGCATATAAATACTTCATCAGTGCCACCTCACCAGTGCCACCTCACCAGTGCTCATCAGTGAAAGGAGAAAATGTACTTATTTACAAAGTTTTGTAACAGAAACAAAGAAAACTTTTTTTTCCCCCATCAAAATTTTCGGTCTTTTTTTATTTGTAGTGCAAAAAATAAAAACCCTAGTGGTGATCAAATACAATTCAAAGAAAGCTCTATTTGAGAAAAAAAAAAAAGGATTAAAATTTTGTTTGGGTACAGTGTAGCATGACTGCGCAATGGTCATTCAAAATGTGACAGCGCTGAAAGCTGAAAATTGGTCTGGGCACGAAGGTGTATCAGTACCCAGTACTGAAGTGGTTAATAAAGAGTAGGAAGATCGGCCGGGTTGCACAGAGATTTTCCTGCAAGTTCCAAATTTTCGGCAAGCATTAACAAGAAAGTCCGATGATTGGATTACTCATTTCCTGCTAGAGGTAGGGTGCAATACTTGAGCAGTGTGCAAGCAATTACTTTTATATGTAAAAATGTAACATCAGCAAACATACTAGCAGTTTGCGAGCACCCAGGCACGAAATCATAAGAACGCAAATAAAGAATAATAATTTTCATCAAATGAGAAACAAATGAACATTTAAAAGGGCATCCCATTAGAAAACAGCAGCAAACTAATTAAAATATATGTTAAAACAATTTGCAGACCCGTGGAAACAGAACTGCTGAGAATGTGTTTACCGCCGCTATTAACAATCACACAAATTTGCTGGCAGTTTTATTCAATTTCACATAGATTTAATTATCTGCTCATCTGGAAGCCACATTGAATGGAGGTCTCCGGGGACAAATTTCAGCTTAGCGTCGAGCTATCAAGTAAACCACACATTTCACACAACTGTGATTTCACCTGCTTATCTTCAACTAATATTTACCAAGCTTCTTTCCAAAGTTATACTAAGTCTATTTGAAATATTTATTTTTCTAGAATAAATGCATTACAGGAGACAGCATTGGTATCTTATTGCTGTAGTGTTTACGCTTGCCACAGGAAAAAAATAAAATAAATCTAAAGGGGTGAATTTAATAACGCTGATTGTGTTACTTTTCCTGTGTTAATTCCTCTTGTGCCACGTGCATTTGCAACACTTGTTTCTGACAGTGACTTGTGCTCAGGCAGTTCTAAAATGCAATACTTTTACATTGTGGTGCATCAAATTCTAATTAAAATACAAACAGTTCATATCTTAAAGTGAACCTAATTGAGACCAACTCTTTTTTGGCATACAGAGAAACTGGCGCAGACCAATTTTGATGAAAATGTCCCATGTGCATTCTAAAAGTGGCACAGCTTGTATCAAGTTCAAGTTCTAGACAGGTACATGAATTTGGCACACACTGCACCACTTTTAGGCCCCATTCACACCTGAGCGTTTTGTAGCTTGAAGCCTGAAGCTACAAAACGCTGGAGGGGAAGAAAAAAAAATAAATAAAATCAATTATTCTCTATGGAGATGGTTCACATCTACACTCCAAAACACCTGAAGCTCAGAAGCTCCAAAACGCCTGAAGCTCAAACAAGTTCTGGAACTTTTTTTTTTAAGCAGATTTTGGCGTTTTTCTGCTTTTTACATTGATGACCTTTTTGACCTGTACAAAATCGCGGCAAAAATCGCATGGCATCGCATAGTAGCCCATTATGTGTCACTTAGCTGACACAGGAGCCAGCGATGTCACCGCTATCCCCTGTAGCACGGAGCGTCCATCTTCTTCCGGGTATCGCTGCTCCGGCCACTCACAGCGCCTGAGCAGGAATGACATCACTCCCGCACATGCGCACAGGAGCCGCCACTAACTGCTAACAGCGATAGTGCGCCAGCGCCGTAGACAGCGGTGCCTGTCTTTTTGTAAATATCTCCTAAACCATGTAGGTTTAGGAGATAA